>NC_089911.1:2340444-2410444 GCF_040182565.1 Anser cygnoides
GAATGATGAAGATTGAAGGAGATTTTAAGAATATAAGAGAATTTGAAGAATTTCGAGAAAGAGGAGCAAAGAAGAAGAAGGAAGAAGAAGAAGAAGAAGTAAGAAGAACGGGGAAGAAGAAGAAGAAGAAGAAGAAGAAGAAGAAGCAGAAGAAGATAGAAGAAGAAGAAGAAGAAGAAGAAGAAGAAGAAGAAGAAGAATTAGAGAGAAGAAGGAGAAGAAAAGAAGAGAGAAGAAGAGGAGAAGAGGAGAAGAAGAAGAAGAAGAAGAAGAAGGAGAAGAAGAAGAAGAAGAAGAAGAAGAGAGAACACCGATGAAATTGATGGAGATTTTTAGGAATATGAAGAATTTGAAGAATTTGAGAAGAAGAAGAAGAAGAAGAAGAAGAAGAAGAAGAAGGAAGAAGAAGAAGAAGAAGAAGAAGAAGAGTAGTGGTAGTAGTAGTAGTAGTAGTAGTACAGGCCGATGAAATTGAAGGAGATTTTTAGGAATATGGAAGAATTTGAAGAATTTAAAGGAAAAGAAGAAAAGAAGAAGAAGAAGAAGAAGGAAAGAAGAAGAAGAAAAGAAGAAGAAGAAGAAGAAGAAGAAGAAGAAGAAGAAGAGAAGTCGCCGATGAAATTGAAGGAGATTTTTGGGAATATGAAAGAATTTGAAGAATTTAAAGAAAAAGAAGAAGAAGAAGAAGAAGAAGAAGAAGAAGAGTACCCAGGCCGATGAAATTGAAGGAGATTTTTAAGAATACGAGAGAACTTGAAGAATTTAAAGGAAAAGAAGAAGAAGAAGAAGAAGAAGAAGAAGAAGAAGAAGAAGAAGAAGAAGAAGAAGAAGAAGAAGAAGAAGAAGAAGAAGAAGAAGAAGAAGAAGAAGAAGAAGAAGAAGAAGAAGAAGAAGAAGAAGAAAGAAGAAGAAGAAGAAGAAGAAGAAGAAGGAAGAAGAAGAAGAAGAAGAAGAAGAAGAAGAAGAAGAAGAAGAAGAAGAAGAAAGTGATAGTAGTGAAGGAGATTTTTAGGAAGTACAGGCGTGCGGTAGAGGAGATTTTAGGAATGTGAAGAATTTGAAGTCCATTTAAGGGAAGAAGAAGAAAGAAGAAGAAGAAGGGGAAGAAGGAAGAAGAAGAATCCAGAGAGAAGAACTGACAGAACTGAAGTCCCCAGTAGAAGTGAAGAAGAAGAAGAACTGGCACCACTGGGGATTCAGTGCATTGGAATCCAGAGAGTGCACTGGCACTGCAGGGGATACAGTGCAGTGAGTCCAGGAGGGGGGTGCACTGGCACGACTGGCTGATGCAGTGCAGTGAGTCCAGAGAGTGCACTGGCACCACTGGGGATGCAGTGCATTGAATCCAGGGGGTGCACTGGCACCACTGAGGATGCCGCACAGTGAGTCCAGAAAGGTGCACTGGCTGACTGCGGATGCAGTGCAGTGAATCAGAGAGTGCACTGGCATGCTGGGGATGCACTGCAGTGATCCCATGAGAGTGCAATGGCACCTCAGGGGGATACAGTGCAGTGAGTCCAGCAAGTCAGCACTGACACCACTGGGGACACAGTGCAGTGGGTCCAGAGAGTGCACTGAGCACCACTGGAGATGCACTGCAGTGAGTCCAGAAAGTGCACTGGCACCACTGGAGATGCAGTGTCTGATGAGTCCAGAGAGTGCACATAGCACCACTGGAGATGCCACTGCATTGAGTCCAGGGAGTACACTGGCACAGCCACTGGGGATGCAGTGCAGTGAGTCCAGAGACTGCACTGGCACCATTAGGGATGCACTGCAGTGGGTCCAGAGACTGCACTGGCACCACTGGGGATGCAGTGCAGTGACTCCAGAGAGTGCACTGGCTTGTGCAGTTACAGTGCAGTGAATCCAGGGAGTCACTGCACCACCTGACACCACTGAGAATGCAGTACAGTGAGTCCAGAAAGTGCACTGACACTGCTGGGGATGTACTGCAGTGAAGTCCCGAGAGGTCACTTCCTTTTACTGGGGATACAGTGCCAGTGACTCCAGAGAGTGCACTGGCACTGCTGGGGATGCACTGCAGTGAAGTCCAGAGAGTGCACTGGCGCACTGGGGATGCAGTCTGGTGAGTCCCAGAGAGTTCCCACTGGCACCACTGGGGATGCAGTGCAGTGAGTCACGAGAGTGCACTGCTTCCACTGCGGATGCAGTGCAGGTAGGTGAGAGAGTGCACTGGCACCCACGGGGAATGCAGTGCTGGTGGAGGTCAGAAAGTGCACTGGCAACACTGGGGATGCCCGCTGCCAGTGAGTCCAGAAGGGGGGTACACTGGCACCACTGGGGACACGGTGCAGTGAGTCCATAGAGTGCACCAGCACCACGGGGGATACCGGCACTGCAGTGAGTGCAGAGAGTGCACTGGCACCACTGGAGATTTGGTGCAGTGAGTCCAGAGGAGGTGCACTGGCACCACTGGCGATGCGGTGCAGTGAGTCCAGAGAATGCTGCTGGCACCACAGGGGATGCACTGCAGTGAGTCCCAGAGAGTGCACTGGCTGCTAGGGGTACAGTGCAATGACCTCAAGGGTGGCACACCAGCACCTGGGGATGCAGTGCTGGTGGAGGTCCAGAGAGTGCACACTGGCACCACTGGAGATTCAGTGCAGTGAGTCCAGAAGACCCTTTTTACTGGCACTGCCAGGGATACAGATGCAGTGAGTCCAGAGAGTACACTGGCACCACTGGGGGGATACAGTGCAGTGAGTCCAGAGAGTGCACTGTGGCACCTTGGGAGGATGCAGTGCAGTGAGACAAAAAGAGTGCACTGACAACACTAGGGATGCATTGCAGTGAGTCTGAGAGAGTGCACACTGGCACCACTGGGGATGCAGTGCAGTGAGTCCAGAGAGTGCACTGGCACCAGTGAGATGCAATGCAGATTAGTCCAGAGAATGCACAGCAACACTGAGGATGCAGTGCAGTGAGTCCAGGAGAGTGCACTGGCACCACTGGGGATGCAGTGCAGGCGGGTCCAGAGAGTACACTGGCACCAGTGGAGACCAATGCAGTTGGTCCAGAGAATGCACTGGCACCACTGGGGATGCACTGCATTGAGTCCAGAGAGTGCACTGGCACCCTGCACTGAGGGATGCAGTGCAGTGAGTCCAGGGGGTACACTGGCACCACTGGGGATGCAGTGTAGTGAGTCCAGAGAGTGCACTGGCACCACTCGCGATGCAGCGCAGTGAGTCCAGAGAGTGCACAGGCGCCACTGGGGATGCACTGCAGTGACTCCAGAGAGTGCACTGGCACCACTGAGGATACGGTACAAGTGAGTGCAGAGAAGTGCACTGGCACCACTAAGGCTGCAGTGCAGTGAAGTCCAGAGAGTGCACTGGCACCACTGGGGATGCAGTGCAGTGAGTCCAGGAACTGCACTGGCACCATTGAGGATGCACAGTGCCGTGAGTCAGAGAGGGAACTGGCACCACTGGGGATGCACTGCAGTGACTCCCAGGAGAGTACACTGGCACGACTGCGGATGCAGTGCAGTAGAGTCTAGAGAATGCACTGGCACCACTGAGGATGCAGTGCCAGTGAGTCCAGAGAGTGCACTGGCACCACTGGAGATGCCAGTGCAGTGAGTCAAGAGAGTGCACTGGCACCACTGGGGATGCAGTGCAGTGAGTCCATAGAAGTTCAATGGCACCACTGGGGATGCAGTGCAGTGGGAAGTCCAGAGAGTGCACTGCCCCCACAGAGATGCACGTGCAGTGAGTCCAGAGAGTGCACTGGCACCAGTGGCGATGCACTGCAGTGAAGTCAGGAAATTGCACTGGGAACCACTGGGGATGCAGTGCAGTGAATCCAGAGAGTGCACTGGCACCACTGGGGATGTGCAGTGCAGTGGAATCCAGAGAGTGCACTGGCACCACAGGGGATGCACTGCAGTGAGGTCCAGAGAGTGCACTGGCACCACTGGGGGATGCAGTGCAGTGAGTCCAGAGAGTGCACTGGCACCACTCGGGATGCACTGCACAGTGAGTCCAGAGAGTGCACTGGCACCACTCGGAATGCACTGCAGTGAGTCCATAGAGTGCACAGGCACCATTTGGGATGCACAGTGCAGTGAGTCCAGAGGAGTGCACTGGCACCACTGGGGATGCAGTGCAGTGAGAGTCCAGAGAGTGCACTGGCACCAGTGAGGGATGCAGTGCCAGTGGAATCCAGAGAGTGCACTGGCACCACTGGGGATGCAGTGCAGTGACTCCAGAGAGTGCACTGGCACCCACTGGGGATTCAATGCAGTTAGTCCAGAGAATGCACTGGCACCACTGGGGATGCAGTGCAGTGAGTCCAGAGAGAGTGCACTGGCACCACTGGGGATGCAGTGCAGTGGAGTCCAGAGAATTTTGCTTTCACTCGGGATGCTGGGCAGGTCAATGCACTGGCACTCTCAGGAATGCCTGCATTGGAATCTACATAGGTGCACTGGCACCACTGTTAGGGATGCAGTGCAGTGAGTCCAGAGAGTGCACTGGCAACACTAGGGATGCATTGCATTGAGTCCCAGGAGAGTGTGCACTTGGCACCACAGTGGTGGTCTGTTCTTCTTCCCTTCTCCCTTGTGGGGATGCCACTGCAGTGAGTCCAGAGAGTGCACTGGCACCACAGGGATGCACTGCAGTGAGTCCAGAGAGTGCACTGGCACCACTGGGGATGCAGTGCAGTGAGTCCAGAGAGTGCACAACTGGCACCAGTGGGGATTCAATGCAGTGAGTCCAGAGAATGCACTGGCAACACTGGGGATGCAGTGCAGTGAGTCCAGAGAGTGCACTGGCACCACTGGGGATGCCAGTGCAGTGAGTCCAGAGAGTGCACTATGGCACCAGTGGGGATTCAATGCAGTTAGTCCAGAGAATGCCACTGGCACCCACTGGCGATGCACTGCATTGAGTCCAGAGAGTGCACTGGCACCCACTGGGGATGCAGTGCAGTGACTCCAGAGAAGTGCCACTGGCACTCTTAGTGGGGATGCCAGTGCAGTGAATCCAGAGAGTGCACTGGCACCACTGGGAATGCAGTGCAGTGAGTCCAGAGGAGTGCACAGGCACCACTGGGGATGCTGTGCAGTGAGTCCAGAGAGTGCACTGGCACCACTGGGGATGCACTGCAGTGGGTCCATAGAGAGTGCTCTTGTCACCACTGGGGATACTAGCGCAGTGACTCCAGAGAGTGCACTGGCACCACTGGGGATGCAGTGCAGTGAGTCCAGAGAGTGCCCACTGGAACCACTGGGGATGCAGTGCAGTGAGTCCAGAGAGTGCACTGGCAACACTGGGGATGCAGTGCAGTGAGTCCAGAGAATTGCACTGAGCACCACTGGGGATGCTAGCATGCAGTGAGTCCCAGAGAGTGCACTGGCACCACTGGGGATGCAGCGCAGTGAGTGCAGAGGAAGTGCACTGGCACCACTGGGGATGCAGTGCAGTGAGTCCAGAGAGTGCACTGGCACCACTGGGGACCTGCAGTGCAGTGAGTCCAGAGAGTGCACTGGCACCACAGGGGATGCACTGTGCAGTGAGTCCAGAGAGTGCACTGGCACTGCACTGGGGGGATGCACTGCAATGACTCCAGAAGAGTGCACTGGCACCACTGGGGGATGCAGTGCAGTGAGTCCAGAGAGTGCACTGGCACCCACTGGGGATGCAGTGCCAGTGAGTCCAGAGAGTGCACTGGCACCATTTTTGGGGATGCAAAGTGCAGTGACTCCAGAGAGTGCACTGGCACCACTGGGGATGTAGTGCAGTGAGTCCAGAGAGTGCACTGGCACCCACTGGGGATGCCATGCAGTGCAGTGAGTCCAGAGAGTGCACTGGCACCCACAGGGGATACACTGCAGTGAGTCTCAGAGAGTGCACTGGCACCACTGGGGATGCAGGTGCATGTGAGATCCAGAGAGTGCACTGGCACCACTGGGGATGCACACTGCAGTGAGTCCAAGCAGAGTGCACTGGCACCACTCGGGATGCACTGCATTGAGTCCAGAGTGCACAGGCACCACGTGGGGATGCAGTGCAGTGAGTCCAGAGAGTGCACTGGCACCGCTGGGGATGCAGTGCAGTCGAGTCCAGAGGGAGTGCACTGGCACCAGTGGGGGGATGCAGTGCAGTGACCCCAAGAAAGGGAGTGCACTGGCACCACTGGGGGATGCCAGTGCAGTGACTCCAAGAGAGTGCACTGGCACCACTGGGGATTCAATGCACGGGCAGTCCGAGTGCACTGGCACTCCTGGAGATCTTGCTGGTTAGTCCAGAGAATGCACTGGCACCACTGGGGATGCAGTGCAGTGAGTCCAGAGAGTGCACTGGCACCACTGAGGATGCAGTGCAGTGAGTCCAAGAAAGAGTGCACTGGCACCACTGGGGATGCAGTGCAGTGAGTCCAGGAGAGTGCACTTGGCACCACACTGGGGATGCAGTACAGTGAGTCCCAGAGAGTGCACTGGCAACACTGGGGATGCATTGCATTGAAGTCCAGAGAGTGCACACTGGCACCACTGGCGACGTGCACTGCAGTGAGTCCAGAGAGTGCACTGGCACCACTGGGGGATGCAACTGCGAGTGAGTCCAGAGAGTGCACTGGCACCACTGGGGATGCAGTGCAGTGAGTCCAGAGAGTGCACTGGCACCCAGTGGGGATTCAATGCAGTTAGTCCAGAGAATGCACTGGCAACACTGGGGATGCACGTGCAGTGAGTCCAGAGAGTGCACTGGCACCAACTGGGGATGCAGTGCAGTGAGTCCCAGAGAGTGCACTGGCACCCAGTGGGGATTCAATGCAGTTAGTCCAGAGAATGCACTGGCACCACTGGCGATACAGTGCATTGAGTCCAGAAGAGTGGCTATGGCACCACTGGGGATGCAGTGCAAAGTGAATCCAGAGAGTGCACTGGCACCACTGGGGATGCAGTGCAGTGAGTCCAGAGAGTGCACTGGCACCACTGGGGAATGCCAGGTGCAGTGAGTCCAGAGAGTGCACAGGCACCACTGGGGATTGCTGTGCAGTGAGTCCAGAGAGTGCACTGGCACCACTGGCGATGCACTGCAGTGAGTCCAGAAGGAGTGCTCTGTCACCCACTGGGGATGCAGCGCAGTGACTCCAGAGAGTGCACTGGCACCACTGGGGATGCCAGTGCAGTGAGTCCAGAGAGTGCACTGGAACCACTGGGGATGCAGTGCCAGTGAGTCCAGAGAGTGCACTGGCAACACTGGGGATGCAGTGCAGTGAGTCCAGAGATTGCACTGGCACCACTGGGGATGCAGCGCAGTGAGTCCAGAGAGTGCACTGGCACCACTGGGGATGCAGCGCAGTGAGTGCAGAGAGTGCACTGGCACCACTGGGGATGCAGTGCAGTGAGTCCAGAGAGTGCACTGGCACCACTGGCGATGCAGTGCAGTGAGTCCAGAGAGAGTGCACTGGCACCACTGGGGATGCAGATGCAGTGAGTCCAGAGAGTGCACTGGCACCACTGGGGATGCACTGCAATGACTCCAGAGAGTGCACTGGCACCACTGGGGATGCAGTGCAGTGAGTCCCAGAGAGTGCACTGGCACCACTGGGGATGCAGTGCCAGTGAGTCCAGAGAGTGCACTGGCACCTTGGGGATGCAGTGCAGTGAGTCCAGAAGAGTGCACTGGCACCCACTGGGGATGCAGCGCAGTGAGTCCAGAGAGTGCACTGGCACCAGTGGGGATTCAATGACTCCCAGTTAGTCCACTGAGATGCAATGCACTGGTCAGGCCACCCAGCACTGGGGATGCAGTGCAGTGAGTCCAAGAGAGTGCACTGGCACCACTGGGGATGCAGTGCAGTGACTCCAGGGGTACACAACTTACTGGGGATGCAGCCATAATCAGGTCCAGAGAGTGCACTGGCACCAGTGGGGATTCAATGCAGTTAGTCCAAGAAAGAATGCACTGGCACCACTGGGGATGCAAGTGCATTGGAAGTCCAAGAGAGTGCACACTGGCACCACTGGGGATGCAGCGCAGTGAGTGCAGAGAGTGCACTGGCACCACTGGGGATGCAGTGCAGTGAGTCCAGAGAGTGCACTGGCACCCCACTCGCGATACAGCGCGAGTGAGTCCAGAGAGTGCACTGGCACCACTGGGGATGCAGTGCAGTGGAGTCCAGAGACTGCACTGGCACCATTGGGGACCTGGCACTGCAGTGAGTCCAGAGACTGCACTGGCACCACTGGGGATGCTGACTGCACGGTGACTCCAGAGAGTGCACTGGCACGACTGCGGATGCAGTGCAGTGAATCTAGAGGAATGCACTGGCACCACTGAGGATGCACTGCAGTGAGTCCAAGAGAGTGCACTGGCACCACTGGGGATGCAGTGCAGTGAGTCCAGAGAGTGCACTGGCACCACTGGGGATGCAGTGCAGTGAGTCCAGAGAGTGCACTGGCACCACTGGGGATGCAGTGCAGTGAGTCCAGAGAGTGCACTGGCACCACAGGGGATGCATTGCAGTGAGTCCAGAGAGTGCACTGGCACCAGTGGGGATGCAGTGCAGTGAGTCCAGAGAGTGCACTGGCACCACTGGGGATGCAGTGCAGTGACTCCAGAGAGTGCACTGGCACCACTGGGGATGCAGTGCAGTGAGTCCAGAGAGTGCACTGGCACCACTGGGGATGCAGTGCAGTGAGTCCAGAGAGTGCACTGGCACCACTGGGGATGCAGTGCAGTGAGTCCAGAGAGTGCACTGGCACCACTGGGGATGCAGTGCAGTGAGTCCAGAGAGTGCACTGGCACCACTGGGGATGCAGTGCAGTGAGTCCAGAGAGTGCACTGGCACCACTGGGGATGCATTGCAGTGAGTCCAGAGAGTGCACTGGCACCTCTGGGGATGCAGTGCAGTGAGTCCAGAGAGTGCACAGGCACCATTGGGGATGCAGTGCAGTGAGTCCAGAGAGTGCACTGGCACCACTGGGAATGCAGTGCATTGAGTCCAGAGAGTGCACAGGCACCACTGGGGGATGCAGTGCATTGAGTCCAGAGAGTGCACTGGCACCACTGGGGATGCACTGCAGTGAGTCCAGAGAGTGCACTGGCACCACTGGGGATGCACTGCAGTGAGTCCAGAGATTGCACTGGCACCACTGGGGATGCAGTGCAGTGAGTCCAGAGAGTGCACTGGCACCACTGGGGATACACTGCAGTGAGTCCAGAGAGTGCACTGGCACCACTGGGGACTCTTTTGCAAAGAAAAGCGTTTTATTGTTGCTATTCACAGCTTCCATTATTCACAGGTTTTTGAATGCTAACATTGCTCAGGAAAAGATCTGATATTTGTAGGGGTACCGTCATTCCTAGTTATTTGTTTTTACATTGTCCTTTGCATTTATTACCATATAATTTCAAGTCTAAGTTTGTGGTTTAAGTTGTAATAAGGAAAAAAGCAGTAGTTGAGGTAATCAGGTTAAAGATTATAGATGGAGAGGAACTTGGCTTTAGATACTAAAAACAGGATGGCAGTTAGACTTGCCTTAGAAAAATTAAAATGGTTGACTAAACTTTTTTTTTCCCAAAACGTTGTGCTGACCAGCCAATTTGAATTTGGCGGTATTAAAGCTGTCTGCAATAAGTTTTTCTGTTTTGGATTGTAGCTAGTTCCTCTAGGTGCTCCCGCAGAAATAGTATTTTTACTATACCTATATATACTTTATATATTTACTATACCTATATATACCTAATGCCTTTCTTAGAAACAAACAAACAAAATCTCTTTTTAAATATAACTTTCTTGCAGTTGTTACTGATGGACTTGCTCCGCCACAAAGGATTCTTTTTCCACCTGAGAAGATACGTATGGATTGGCAAGAAACACAAAGTGTTGGAGTTGGCCTGTACAATCTTGGCAACACACGCTTTCTTAATGCTACTCTACAGTGTTTGACCTACACCCCCACTTGCCAATTACATGCTTTCTCTTGAGCACAGCCAGTCATGTGAGTACTTTCTAACAGTATTTTAAATCTGTTGGATAGCTCTGAAGGTGAAAGAACAGCAGTGATTCTGTGAGACAAAGTTACTTGCCTGATTTTACCTGTAGAAGCTGGCTTTGAGCATTGTGTTAGCAGTGGGCTCAGAATAGCATATGGAGTGCGTTTAATGCACCATGTGGTTTTTTTGTTTGTTTGTTTGTTTGTTTGTTTTAAAAGGATCTTTTCTTGCTTCATGGGAATAATGAAGTGCATTGGACAGGAATGCATTTAATGAACATTTGGCATTTGGGCTATTTGGGCTTCCTGCTGCTAGAAAGGCAATAAAATTTAGGATGTTGGCATCATAGGTCTTTAGTCTTCACAGCCTAGGTTCCATAATGCACTACAATAAATGGTCTGTTCGTTGTTGAACCAATTAAAGAAACAAACAAACAAAAAAAAAACCTAGAAAGCAATATGAGCTGTTATGAACATGACTAGATTTTTTTGTGGGACTGTATTAAAATCTAGACTGATTTTGTTCTAAATAAAATGTTGTACTATAAACTAAATGTTGTACTAAACGTGTATGCTTTTTAGGCTGGTATCTTTGTATCGATACCTAGAAATTTAACTGTTTTCTTCCTGTATATAGAAATTGTTTCAGTTAAGAATCCTGTTGAAAAAAGGAGGGCAGAAGTACTATTACATACATTACTTTAGTTTTTCCTTTCTCCCAAAGGACTCGTAGCTCTGTATCATGAAGCTCACCTGACAGCACTGTGCTGAAAATAACCCACATTCTCTTAATGCTGTATCATCAATGTCAAATATTCTTTCCTCATATATTTTGCAGCCTGTGGAGTTCACATTCCTGTCAGCCTTCACAAACGTGACTTTGCAGTAGTCTTTTAGATTTCTCATCACAAAATGCACTTGAACACAAGCTTAATGGATATTTTTATTCTATAAAGTTGTGTGAAATGAAATGTTACGAGACTGTTGGGACAAGGAGAGTGGATACTGTATCTATAGTTTAAATGTTACTTATATGTTTGTTTGTAGTTATGTCTGTTT
This sequence comes from Anser cygnoides, assembly GCF_040182565.1. Lineage (NCBI taxonomy): Eukaryota > Metazoa > Chordata > Aves > Anseriformes > Anatidae > Anser > Anser cygnoides. The sequence goes on from NC_089911.1 coordinate 2,351,480, forward strand.
CGCTAGACTGGGATGCTTTCTTCTTTCACTCTTCAGGTCGTGAACAAGATTTTTGCATGATGTGCACGATGGAGACTCACATTAACCAGGCCCTGCGTTGCACTGTTGATGCTATCGAGCCTACGCGTGTTATCAATAACCTCAGTCGTAAGTGGCTTCAGATGTGTTTCTTTTTCAGTATCTTGTAATCTTCAAATAATTATTTGATGTGTATAAATGGTTTTAACACTATAAAGAAGAGAGATTTTAGAAATACGAGAATTATTTCATTTTTTAAATGAGGTAAATACTATCATCTTCTTATTTAGCAATAGGACAACATTTCCGTTTTGGCAGTCAAGAAAGACGCACACGAGTTCTTGCGCTATACTGTCGATGCTATGCAGGAAGCGTGCTTGAATGGAAGCACCAAGTCAGCATAAACAAATTCACTTTTATACGTTCTCTAGCACCTTGTAGTCCTTTATTTACTATCAAAACTGAAAGTCTACGTCATCCTTGGTTTTCATAAAACTCTTTGAAGAGTTAACTGTGTGCCTTAAATCTTCTGAGGTCTGATTATAATTTATTTCCAGATTGGACAGATCTTCTCAAGCTACCACCATCATTCATCAAATATTTGGAGGATTTCTAAGATCAAGAGGTACTTTTAAAAATATTCCTGTCCTTAGAACTGATCTGTGTCTTTTGTCGGTAGTAAAGCAGTCTGCAGCTTGTCTAAAGTAGTATCTATCGACAACTTGAATTTGGACAGTTAGTCTCCTCCACGTATTGTTAAGCATTTATATTTTGCTTCCACTGAAGTGCTTGAATTGCAAAGCAGTTTCGGATACATATGAGGCATTTCTTGATATCACTTTGGATATAAAGGTAGGATGTTTTGTAAATATAATTCATGATGTTTAAGTACATGTATAACTTTCTAAATTAAACTTGTTTTAACTTAAAAAACCAAACCACATACAATGTTAAAATATAAGAGCTTAAGAGAGCAGATGGAAGCATCTGCCTCGAGGGCAGGTGAGTTGGCAGAGTAAGGGAGCAGATGAGAGTACCTGTCCTAGCTGTGCTGTGGCTTTGGATGCTGCCGCGGCCTATGCTTTTCTTTTTCTTTCGCAGGTGCCTTGCACAGACTCAGAGGGGCCAAGCTGCACTCTGAAGAGCAGCACGAGAAGGGCAGGCTGGTCGTGAGTGGGGTTGGAGCGGAATGGCCAAGTTGCGCAAGGTGACTGCGAAGGGTATCCATTTTGCTTTTCAGGTGTCATGGCAGGCTCTACACAGAAGTGGCTGAGGATTTGAGAAGAGGTTACAGAGCATCAAGGAGCAGCACGTGCAGTGACGGTTTCCAAACGGTATGGTTGCTTTCTCTTCTGTTCATCAGGTGCCACAGGCAAGGTGGGCTGTGACGTTAGTCTTTAGAATCGGAGCTAAGCAGGTCACTAGAATGCCACAGGGCATCTGAGAAGGGTGTTTTAACAGAAAAAGCTTGTCTGGCATGGCAGTGCCTGATGGCAGTGTGTTTCCACAGGTGAAGAGGTGCCTGAAGCCCCATCCTGTCTAGCCTGCGCACACCTCGCTGAGAATGAAAGCCGCTTTCCAGTAATTCAGAAAGCCAAGTTACATCTCGGCCTCGAGCATCTGGGGCCTGTGCTTTTGGGCCTGTCTGTAGCATTTGGCACTTGCATTAATACTTTCTTGGCATATATTTAGGCTTTTGGGGCCAGTGACTTGGGGGGTGTGGAGCTGCTTGTACACCTTTGGGGCTTGCATCTGGGGGGGGTTGGGGAGTTGCTTGTACACCTTGGGGACTGTGGCTGGGGGGGGGGGTCAGGGCCTGCATCTGGGGGGGTTGGAAGCTGCTCCTACAATGTAGGGATCTGTATCTGTGGGGGTTGGGAGCTGCTTGTACACAGTATGGGCTTGCGTTTGGGGGCAGGTGTTGGGAGCTGCTTGTACAATGTAGGGATCTGCATCTGGAGGGGGTTGGGAGCTGCTTGTACACCTTTGGGGCTTGCATCTGGAGGGGTTGGGGCCTGCCTCTGGGGGGGTGGTTGTGAGCTGCTTGTATACTGTAGGGGCCTGCTTGTACACCTTTGGTGGGGCCTGCGTCTGGGGGGGTGGGAGCTGCTTGTACACTGTTAGGGCCTGCCTTGCGGGGGGGTGGGAGCTGCTTGTACACTGTAGGGGTCTGGGTCTTGGGGGTTGGGGCTGTTTGTACACCTTTGGGGTGTGCCTCTGGGGAGGGTGGGGAGTTGCTTGGACACCTTTGGGGCCTGTGTCTGGGGGGGGTTGGGGCCTGTGCTGGGGGGTTGGGAGCTGCTTGTACACTCTAGGGTCTTCTGGCGGGCTTTGGAGCCTCCCTTTGAGGGGGACATTTGGGAGCTGGTTGTACACCTTTGGGGCCAGAGTCTGGGGCGTGGGGGCTGGGGCTGGGGCCTGCATCTGGGTGGGGTGGGGTCCAGTTCATGGGGGGGGTTGGGAGCTGCTTGTGGACAGTTGGGGTCTGCATCCGGGTGTGGTTGGGGCCTGCTTGTAGACTTCTGCAGCCTGCGTCTGGTGTTTGGGGGCTTTTCTGTAGCGTTTGGGGCTTGCATTTTGGCTTTGGGATGTGTCTTGAGCTTCTGGGGCCTAGCTGTAGTGCTTGGGGCCTGCGTCTGGGGCTTTTCTGTAGCATTTTGGTCACGTGTTTGTGATTTGGGGTGTGTATCCAGGGTTTTGCCTTTTTTGTAGTTTTCAGCTATGTGTCAGTTTCTTTGTCAGTTGCCTGGGGTTAGGGGCAGTTTGGGGTTTGGATCATTAGTCAGTGTCATTAGCGTTGGGGGGTTGATATGAAGGGTTAGGGTTGTGGTTAGAGTTGTTAGGGTTAAAGGGAATAAGGATTTTAGGGTAAGGGGATCAAGGTTGTGGGAATAAAAATGTTTTTGCACAGAGTTACATCGTTTAGAGGGAAGGAAGGTGGTACTGAGATATGCTTGCAGTGATAAGAAAGCTTCACAGACAACCTTGTAAAATGCAGACAACCAGAATCCTTAGAGCAATTGGGTGGAAATCACGGTGTAAGAAACATTACCACCTCAAAGAGGAAAACAGTCAAGAAAAAAAGAAAATTGACTTGTAACAGGCCAGCAGCTGTGTATTTTCTGTGAAGAACCAGATAGATTGTGAACCTGGATTACCCGGTCAATTGGGAAACTGGGGAGGGTCCTGGTCACCGAGAGGGAAAAAAAAAATTTATATAAACTGTGTTATGGAACTAGTACGTGGCTTGTGGGACACCTGCCATTGCACTCGTGAATAAAAATGCTACCTCACTGAGATCCTTGCCTGAATCTATGTTATTAGTTACAGAGTGTTTTTAACAAGGTGTTAGGGTTTTAAGGTTTCAGGGCTAAGGCACTAGGGTTGGGTTTCAGGGTTAGGGTTTCCAGGGTTTAGGGTTAGGATTTTAAGGTTGTTAGGGTTGGAGTTAAAGGGTTAGGGTCTGGGGGTTAGTGTGTTAAGGTTTTAAAGTTTTTTGGGGTTTTAGTGTAGATAGGGTTTTTAGGGGTTAGGTCATAGGGTTTTATTTATGGTAAGGTATTTAGGGTTAGGGGTTTAAGGTCTCAATTTTTGTTTGTTTTTAAGGTTAGGGGCTCCAGGGTTAGGGCCTTGAGAGTCTTAATTTTTTGGGTTAGGGTTTAGAGGGTCTTAATTTTTAGGGTTAGGGGTTTTAGGCGTAGGTCTTCAGGGCTTTAGTGTGGTAAATTTTATTGGGTTAGGGCTGAAAGGGTTTTTAGGGTTAGGGTTTCTAGAGTTTTTTGGGGTGGGGGTTAGGGTTAGATGCGTGGGTGCCGTAGGGTTAGGGGTTAGGCCTAATATTAGGGCGGAAGGCCAAATTAAGAGGGTGGGAGACCCCCAAAATTGAAGGGTTGAAGCCCCAAGTTAGGGGAAGGAACCCTCAAAGTTGTGGGGTCCCCCAAAATTGGGCAGAAGAACTATTAATATTGGGGGAAACCCGAAAAAAGGAGGGTGGGGGACTCTAAAATTGGGGGGACCCCCAAAAGTGGTCAGGTCCCCCCAAATTAGGGGAGGAACCCTCAAGATTGGGTGGGTGAACCCCCAAATTGGGGGGAAGAACACTTAAAATGGAAGCGTGAAATTCCAGAATTGAATGTGGACCCCCCAAGAACTGGGGAGGAATCCCCAAAATTCCGGGGGACCCTCAAAATTGGGGTTAAAGCCCCAGATGTCGGGGAGTGAAGCCCCAAATTAAGGGATGGAACCTCAAAAATGTGGTGAGAACCCCAACATTGGGGGAAAGAACCTTAATATTAGGGTGGCAGGCCTAAAAAAGATGGTGGGGGACCCCAAAATTGTGGGGGGATTGGAAGGGGGGGGAATCCCCAAAATGGAGGGGGAACCCCAAAACTGGGGGGGCGAAGCACCAAATTAGGGAAAGGAACCGAAAATTGTGGGGAAGAACCCTGAAATGGAGAGGTGAAAACCCGAAATTGAGGGGAAAACCCCAAAACGGCGGGAAAAACCTCCATAAACACAAAATGGAACGGGGAATGTAACAGAGCAAAAAACGTGGCGTCCTACGGCAAACTGCGAGGCTCAATTTTCCGGGGAGTGCTGGGAAATGTAGTTCTTGGGAACTGGGTTTCCGGGAGGCCATGTTGCCTTCCCAGAGCATGTCGGGAGGTGCAGTTCTCGAGAAGCCGCTTACTGGGCAGCCATATTGGGAGTCCGGGGAATGCCGGGAGATGTAGTCTTCCGGCACTGGGCTTCCGGGAGGCCATATTGGTTTCCCAGAGCATGCCGGGGTATGTAGTACTCGAGGGCACTGGGCTTCCGGGAGGCCATGTTGTTTTCCCAGAGCATGCCGGGAGATGTAGTTTTCCGGCACTGGACTTCCGGGAGGCCATATTGTTTTCCCAGAGCATGCCGGGAGATGTAGTTTTCCGGCACTGGACTTCCGGGAGGCCATATTGTTTTCCCAGAGCATGCCGGGAGATGTAGTTTTCCGGCACTGGACTTCCGGGAGGCCATATTGTTTTCCCAGAGCATGCCGGGAGATGTAGTCTTCCGGCACTGGGCGTTTTTGCTAATAATAATTTTTGTACTAATAACATAGGCTCAGGCAAGGATCTCAGTGAGGTAGCATTTTTATTCACGAGTGCAATGGCAGGTGTCCCACAAGCCACGTACTAGTTTATACAGTTTAACACAGTTTATATAAATTTTTTTTTTCCCTCTCGGTGACCAGGACCCTCCCCAGTTTCCCAATTGACCGGGTAATCCAGGTTCACAATCTATCTGGTTCTTCACAGAAAATACACAGCTGCTGGCCTGTTACAAGTCAATTTTCTTTTTTCTTGACTGTTTTCCTCTTTGAGGTGGTAATGTTTCTTACACCGTGATTTCCACCCAATTGCTCTAAGGATTCTGGTTGTCTGCATTTTACAAGGTTGTCTGTGAAGCTTTCTTATCACTGCAAGCATATCTCAGTACCACCTTCCTTCCCTCTAAACGATGTAACTCTGTGCAAAAACATTTTTATTCCCACAACCTTGATCCCCTTACCCTAAAATCCTTATTCCCTTTAACCCTAACAACTCTAACCACAACCCTAACCCTTCATATCAACCCCCCAACGCTAATGACACTGACTAATGATCCAAACCCCCAAACTGCCCCTAACCCCAGGCAACTGACAAAGAAACTGACACATAGCTGAAAACTACAAAAAAGGCAAAACCCTGGATACACACCCCAAATCACAAACACGTGACCAAAATGCTACAGAAAAGCCCCAGACGCAGGCCCCAAGCACTACAGCTAGGCCCCAGAAGCTCAAGACACATCCCAAAGCCAAAATGCAAGCCCCAAACGCTACAGAAAAGCCCCCAAACACCAGACGCAGGCTGCAGAAGTCTACAAGCAGGCCCCAACCACACCCGGATGCAGACCCCAACTGTCCACAAGCAGCTCCCAACCCCCCCCCATGAACTGGACCCCACCCCACCCAGATGCAGGCCCCAGCCCCAGCCCCCACGCCCCAGACTCTGGCCCCAAAGGTGTACAACCAGCTCCCAAATGTCCCCCTCAAAGGGAGGCTCCAAAGCCCGCCAGAAGACCCTAGAGTGTACAAGCAGCTCCCAACCCCCCAGCACAGGCCCCAACCCCCCCAGACACAGGCCCCAAAGGTGTCCAAGCAACTCCCCACCCTCCCCAGAGGCACACCCCAAAGGTGTACAAACAGCCCCAACCCCCCAAGACCCAGACCCCTACAGTGTACAAGCAGCTCCCACCCCCCGCAAGGCAGGCCCTAACAGTGTACAAGCAGCTCCCAACCCCCTCCAGATGCAGATCCCTACATTGTACAAGCAGCTCCCAACACCTGCCCCCAAACGCAAGCCCATACTGTGTACAAGCAGCTCCCAACCCCCACAGATACAGATCCCTACATTGTAGGAGCAGCTTCCAACCCCCCAGATGCAGGCCCTGACCCCCCCCCAGCCACAGTCCCCAAAGGTGTACAAGCAACTCCCAACCCCCCCCAGATGCAAGCCCCAAAGGTGTACAAGCAGCTCCACACCCCCCAAGTCACTGGCCCCAAAAGCCTAAATATATGCCAAGAAAGTATTAATGCAAGTGCCAAATGCTACAGACAGGCCCAAAAGCACAGGCCCCAGATGCTCGAGGCCGAGATGTAACTTGGCTTTCTGAATTACTGGAAAGCGGCTTTCATTCTCAGCGAGGTGTGCGCAGGCTAGACAGGATGGGGCTTCAGGCACCTCTTCACCTGTGGAAACACACTGCCATCAGGCACTGCCATGCCAGACAAGCTTTTTCTGTTAAAACACCCTTCTCAGATGCCCTGTGGCATTCTAGTGACCTGCTTAGCTCCGATTCTAAAGACTAACGTCACAGCCCACCTTGCCTGTGGCACCTGATGAACAGAAGAGAAAGCAACCATACCGTTTGGAAACCGTCACTGCACGTGCTGCTCCTTGATGCTCTGTAACCTCTTCTCAAATCCTCAGCCACTTCTGTGTAGAGCCTGCCATGACACCTGAAAAGCAAAAATGGATACCCTTCGCAGTCACCTTGCGCAACTTGGCCATTCCGCTCCAACCCCACTCACGACCAGCCTGCCCTTCTCGTGCTGCTCTTCAGAGTGCAGCTTGGCCCCTCTGAGTCTGTGCAAGGCACCTGCGAAAGAAAAAGAAAAGCATAGGCCGCGGCAGCATCCAAAGCCACAGCACAGCTAGGACAGGTACTCTCATCTGCTCCCTTACTCTGCCAACTCACCTGCCCTCGAGGCAGATGCTTCCATCTGCTCTCTTAAGCTCTTATATTTTAACATTGTATGTGGTTTGGTTTTTTAAGTTAAACAAGTTTAATTTAGAAAGTTATACATGTACTTAAACATCATGAATTATATTTACAAAACATCCTACCTTTATATCCAAAGTGATATCAAAGAAATGCCTCATATGTATCCGAAACTGCTTTGCAATTCAAAGCACTTCAGTGGAAGCAAAATATAAATGCTTAACAATACGTGGAGGAGACTAACTGTCCAAATTCAAGTTGTCGATAGATACTACTTTAGACAAGCTGCAGACTGCTTTACTACCGACAAAAGACACAGATCAGTTCTAAGGACAGGAATATTTTTAAAAGTACCTCTTGATCTTAGAAATCCTCCAAATATTTGATGAATGATGGTGGTAGCTTGAGAAGATCTGTCCAATCTGGAAATAAATTATAATCAGACCTCAGAAGATTTAAGGCACACAGTTAACTCTTCAAAGAGTTTTATGAAAACCAAGGATGACGTAGACTTTCAGTTTTGATAGTAAATAAAGGACTACAAGGTGCTAGAGAACGTATAAAAGTGAATTTGTTTATGCTGACTTGGTGCTTCCATTCAAGCACGCTTCCTGCATAGCATCGACAGTATAGCGCAAGAACTCGTGTGCGTCTTCTTGACTGCCAAAACGGAAATGTTGTCCTATTGCTAAATAAGAAGATGATAGTATTTACCTCATTTAAAAATGAAATAATTCTCGTATTTCTAAAATCTCTCTTCTTTATAGTGTTAAAACCATTTATACACATCAAATAATTATTTGAAGATTACAAGATACTGAAAAAGAAACACATCTGAAGCCACTTACGACTGAGGTTATTGATAACACGCGTAGGCTCGATAGCATCAACAGTGCAACGCAGGGCCTGGTTAATGTGAGTCTCCATCGTGCACATCATGCAAAAATCTTGTTCACGACCTGAAGAGTGAAAGAAGAAAGCATCCCAGTCTAGCGAAACAGACATAACTACAAACAAACATATAAGTAACATTTAAACTATAGATACAGTATCCACTCTCCTTGTCCCAACAGTCTCGTAACATTTTCATTTCACACAACTTTATAGAATAAAAATATCCATTAAGCTTGTGTTCAAGTGCATTTTGTGATGAGAAATCTAAAAGACTACTGCAAAGTCACGTTTGTGAAGGCTGACAGGAATGTGAACTCCACAGGCTGCAAAATATATGAGGAAAGAATATTTGACATTGATGATACAGCATTAAGAGAATGTGGGTTATTTTCAGCACAGTGCTGTCAGGTGAGCTTCATGATACAGAGCTACGAGTCCTTTGGGAGAAAGGAAAAACTAAAGTAATGTATGTAATAGTACTTCTGCCCTCCTTTTTTCAACAGGATTCTTAACTGAAACAATTTCTATATACAGGAAGAAAACAAGTTAAATTTCTAGGTATCGATACAAAGATACCAGCCTAAAAAGCATACACGTTTAGTACAACATTTAGTTTATAGTACAACATTTTATTTAGAACAAAATCAGTCTAGATTTTAATACAGTCCCACAAAAAAATCTAGTCATGTTCATAACAGCTCATATTGCTTTCTAGGTTTTTTTTTTTTGTTTGTTTGTTTTTTTAATTGGTTCAACAACGAACAGACCATTTATTGTAGTGCATTATGGAACCTAGGCTGTGAAGACTAAAGACCTATGATGCCAACATCCTAAATTTTATTGCCTTTCTAGCAGCAGGAAGCCCAAATAGCCCAAATGCCAAATGTTCATTAAATGCATTCCTGTCCAATGCACTTCATTATTCCCATGAAGCAAGAAAAGATCCTTTTAAAAAAACAAACAAACAAACAAACAAAAAAACCACATGGTGCATTAAACGCACTCCATATGCTATTCTGAGCCCACTGCTAACACAATGCTCAAAGCCAGCTTCTACAGGTAAAATCAGGCAAGTAACTTTGTCTCACAGAATCACTGCTGTTCTTTCACCTTCAGAGCTATCCAACAGATTTAAAAATACTGTTAGAAAGTACTCACATGACTGGCTGTGCTCAAGAGAAAGCATGTAATTGGCAAGTGGGGGGTGTAGGTCAAACACTGTAGAGTAGCATTAAGAAAGCGTGTGTTGCCAAGATTGTACAGGCCAACTCCAACACTTTGTGTTTCTTGCCAATCCATACGTATCTTCTCAGGTGGAAAAAGAATCCTTTGTGGCGGAGCAAGTCCATCAGTAACAACTGCAAGAAAGTTATATTTAAAAAGAGATTTTGTTTGTTTGTTTCTAAGAAAGGCATTAGGTATATATAGGTATAGTAAATATATAAAGTATATATAGGTATAGTAAAAATACTATTCTGCGGGAGCACCTAGAGGAACTAGCTACAATCCAAAACAGAAAAACTTATTGCAGACAGCTTTAATACCGCCAAATTCAAATTGGCTGGTCAGCACAACGTTTTGGGAAAAAAAAGTTTAGTCAACCATTTTAATTTTTCTAAGGCAAGTCTAACTGCCATCCTGTTTTTAGTATCTAAAGCCAAGTTCCTCTCCATCTATAATCTTTAACCTGATTACCTCAACTACTGCTTTTTTCCTTATTATAACTTAAACCACAAACTTAGACTTGAAATTATATGGTAATAAATGCAAGGACAATGTAAAAACAAATAACTAGGAATGACGGTACCCCTACAAATATCAGATCTTTTCCTGAGCAATGTTAGCATTCAAAAACCTGTGAATAATGGAAGCTGTGAATAGCAACAATAAAACGCTTTTCTTTTGCAAAAGAGTCCCCAGTGGTGCCAGTGCACTCTCTGGACTCACTGCAGTGTATCCCCAGTGGTGCCAGTGCACTCTCTGGACTCACTGCACTGCATCCCCAGTCGTGCCAGTGCACTCTCTGGACTCACTGCAGTGCATCCCCAGTGGTGCCAGTGTACTCTCTGGACTCAATGCACTGCATCCCCAGTGGTGCCTGTGCACTCTCTGGACTCAATGCACTGCATTCCCAAGGTGCCAGTGCACTCTCTGGACTCACTGCACTGCATCCCCAATGGTGCCTGTGCACTCTCTGGACTCACTGCAGTGCATTCCCGAGGAGTGCCAGTGCACTCTCTGGACTCACTGCAATGCATCCCTAGTGGTGCCAGTGCACTCCTGGACTCACTGCACTGCATCCCCAGTGTTGCCAGTGCATTCTCTGGACTAACTGCATTGAATCCCAAGTGGTGCCAGTGCACTCTCTGGACTCACTGCACTGCATCCCCAGTGGTGCCAGTGCACTCTCTGGACTCACTGCACTGCATCCCCAAGGTGCCAGTGCACTCTCTGGACTCAATGCAGTGCATTCCGAGGAGTGCCAGTGCACTCTCTGGACTCACTGCAGTGCATCCCCAGTGGTGCCAGTGCACTCTCTGGACTCACTGCACTGCATCCCCAGTGGTGCCAGTGCACTCTCTGGACTCACTGCAGTGCATCACCTGTGGTGCCAGTGCACTCTGTGGACTCACTGCACTGCATCCCCAGTGGTGCCAGTGCACTCTCTGGACTCACTGCACTGCATCCCCAGAGGTGCCAGTGCACTCTCTGGACTCACTGCACTGCATGCCCAGTGGCGCCAGTGCACTCTCTGGAGTCACTGCAGTGAATCCCCAGCGGTGACAGTGCACTCTCTGGATTCACTGCACTGCATCCCAAATGGTGCCAGTGTACTCTCTGGACTCACTGCACTGCATCCCCAGTAGTGCCAGTGCACTCTCTGGACTCACTGCAGTGCATCCCCAGTGGTGCCAGTGCACTCTCTGGACTCACTGCACTGCATCCCCAGTGGTGCCAGTGCACTCTCTGGACTCACTGCACTGCATCTCCAGTGGTGCCAGTGCACTCTCTGGACTCACTGCACTGCATTCCCAGTGGTGGCGGTGCACTCTCTGGACTCACTGCAGTGTATCCCCAGTGGTGCCAGCGCACTCTCTGGACTCACTGCACTGCATCCCCAGTGGTGCCAGCGCACTCTCTGGACTCACTGCAGTGCATCCCCAGTGGTGCTAGTGCACTCTCTGGACTCACTGCAGTGCATCACCAGTGGTGCCAGCGCACTCTCTGGACTCACTGCACTGCATCCCCAGTGGTGCCAGTGCACTCTCTGCACTCACTGCGCTGCATCCCCAGTGGTGCCAGTGCACTCTCTGGACTCACTGCACTGCATCTCCAGTGGTGCCAGTGCACTCTCTGGACTCACTGCACTGCATCCCCAGTGGTGCCAGCGCACTCTCTGGACTCACTGCCCTGCATCCCCATGGTGCCAGTGCCCTCTCTGGACTCAATGCACTACATACCCAAGGTGCCAGTTCACTCTCTGGACTCACTGCACTGGCATACCCAGTGGTGCCAGTGCACTCTCTGAGACTCACTGCAGTGCATGCCAAGTGTTGCAAGTGCACTCTCTGGACTCACCGCACTGCATCCCCAGTGGTGCCAGTGCACTCTCTGGACTCACTGCACTGCATCCCCAGTGGTGCCAGTGCACTCTATGGGCTCACTGCACTGCATCCCCTGAGGTGCCAGTGCACTCTCTGGACTCACTGCACTGCATCCCCAGTGGTGCCAGTGCACTCTCTGGACTCACTGACCTGCATCCCCAGTGGTGCCAGTGCACTCTATGGACCCACTGCACTGCATCCCCAGTGGTGGCAGTGCACTCTCTGGACTCACTGCACTGCATCCTCAGTGGTGCCAGTGCACTCTCTGGAGTCACTGCACTGCATCCCCAATGGTGCCAGTGCACTCTATGGACTCACTGCACTGCATCCCCAGTGGTGCCAGTGCACTCTCTGGAGTCACCGCACTACATCCCCAGTGGTGCCAGCGCACTCTCTGGACTCACTGCACTGCATCCCCAGTGGTGCCAGTGCACTCTCTGGACTCACTGCACTGCATCCCCAGTGTTGCCAGTGCATTCTCTGGACTAACTGCATTGAATCCCAAGTGGTGCCAGTGCACTCTCTGGACTCACTGCACTGCATCCCCAGTGGTGCCAGTGCACTCTCTGGGACTCCACTGCACTGCATCCCCAAGGTGCCAGTGCACTCTCTGGACTCAATGCAGTGCATTCCGAGGAGTGCCAGTGCACTCTCTGGACTCACTGCAGTGCATCCCCAGTGGTGCCAGTGCACTCTCTGGACTCACTGCACTGCATCCCCAGTGGTGCCAGTGCACTCTCTGGACTCACTGCAGTGCATCACCTGTGGTGCCAGTGCACTCTGTGGACTCACTGCACTGCATCCCCAGTGGTGCCAGTGCACTCTCTGGACTCACTGCACTGCATCCCCAGAGGTGCCAGTGCACTCTCTGGACTCACTGCACTGCATGCCCAGTGGCGCCAGTGCACTCTCTGGAGTCACTGCAGTGAATCCCCAGCGGTGACAGTGCACTCTCTGGATTCACTGCACTGCATCCCAAATGGTGCCAGTGTACTCCTCTGGACTCACTGCACTGCATCCCCAGTAGTGCCAGTGCACTCTCTGGACTCACTGCAGTGCATCCCCAGTGGTGCCAGTGCACTCTCTGGACTCACTGCACTGCATCCCCAGTGTTGCCAGTGCACTCTCTGGACTCACTGCACTGCATCTCCAGTGGTGCCAGTGCACTCTCTGGACTCACTGCACTGCATTCCCAGTGGTGGCAGTGCACTCTCTGGACTCACTGCAGTGTATCCCCAGTGGTGCCAGCGCACTCTCTGGACTCACTGCACTGCATCCCCAGTGGTGCCAGCGCACTCTCTGGACTCACTGCAGTGCATCCCCAGTGGTGCTAGTGCACTCTCTGGACTCACTGCAGTGCATCACCAGTGGTGCCAGCGCACTCTCTGGACTCACTGCACTGCATCCCCAGTGGTGCCAGTGCACTCTCTGCACTCACTGCGCTGCATCCCCAGTGGTGCCAGTGCACTCTCTGGACTCACTGCACTGCATCTCCAGTGGTGCCAGTGCACTCTCTGGACTCACTGCACTGCATCCCCAGTGGTGCCAGCGCACTCTCTGGACTCACTGCCCTGCATCCCCATGGTGCCAGTGCCCTCTCTGGACTCAATGCACTACATACCCAAGGTGCCAGTTCACTCTCTGGACTCACTGCACTGCATACCCAGTGGTGCCAGTGCACTCTCTGGACTCACTGCAGTGCATGCCAAGTGTTGCAAGTGCACTCTCTGGACTCACCGCACTGCATCCCCAGTGGTGCCAGTGCACTCTCTGGGACTCACTGCACTGCATCCCCAGTGGTGCCAGTGCACTCTATGGGCTCACTGCACTGCATCCCCTGAGGTGCCAGTGCACTCTCTGGACTCACTGCACTGCATCCCCAGTGGTGCCAGTGCACTCTCTGGACTCACTGCCCTGCATCCCCAGTGGTGCCAGTGCACTCTATGGACCCACTGCACTGCATCCCCCAGTGGTGGCAGTGCACTCTCTGGACTCACTGCACTGCATCCCCAGTGGTGCCAGTGCACTCTCTGGAGTCACTGCACTGCATCCCCAATGGTGCCAGTGCACTCTATGGACTCACTGCACTGCATCCCCAGTGGTGCCAGTGCACTCTCTGGAGTCACCGCACTACATCCCCAGTGGTGCCAGCGCACTCTCTGGACTCACTGCACTGCATCCCCAGTGGTGCCAGCGCACTCTCTGGACTCACTGCACTGCATCCCCAGTGGTGCCAGTGCACTCTCTGGACTCACTGCACTGCATCCCCATGGTGCCAGTGCACTCTCTGGATTCACTGCACTACATACCCAAGGTGCCAGTGCACTCTCTGGACTCACTGCCCTGCATCCCCAGTGTTGCCAGTGCACTCTGTGGAGTCACTGCACTGCATCCCCACTGGTGCCAGTGCACTCTCTGGAATCACTGCACTGCATCCCCATGGTGCCAGTGCACTCTCTGGACTCACTGCACTACATACCCAAGGTGCCAGTTTACTCTCTGGACTCACTGCATTGCATCCCAAGTGTTGCCAGTGCACTCTCTGGACTCATTGCACTGCATCCCCAGTGGTGCCAGTGCACTCTATGGGCTCACGGCACTGCATCGCCTGAGGTGCCAGTGCACTCTCTAGACTCACTGCCCTGCATCCCCAGTGGTGCCAGTGCACTCTCTGGACTCACTGCACTGCATCCCCTGAGGTGCCAGTGCACTCTCTGGATTCACTGCACTGCATCCCCAGTGGTACCAGTGCACTCTCTGGACTCACTGCAGTGTATCCCCAGTGGTGCCAGTGCACTCTCTGGACTCACTGCACTGCATCCCCAGTGGTGCCAGTGCACTCTCTGGACTCACTGCAGTGCATCCCAAGTGGTGACAGTGCACTCTCTGGACTCACTGCCCTGCATCCCCAGTGGTGCCAGCGAACTCTCTGGAGTCACTGCACTGCATCCCCAGTGGTGCCAGTGCACTCTCTGGACTCACTGCAGTGCATCCCCAGTGGTGCCAGTGCACTCTCTGGACTCACTGCTCTGCTCCAGCCGCACCAGCCGCTCCAGCGTCGGCAGCCGCTCCAGCCTCGGCAGCCCCTCCAGCCGCTCCAGCCGCGGCAGCCGCTCCAGCCGCTCCAGCCGCGGCAGCCGCTCCTGCCGCGGTAGCCGCGGCAGCCGCTCCATCCGCGGCAGCCGCTCCAGCCGCTCCAGCCGCGGCAGCCGCTCCAGCCGCTCCATCCGCGGCAGCCGCTCCAGCCGCTCCAGCCGCGGCAGCCGCTCCAGCCGCTCCAGCCGCGGCAACTGCTCCAGCCGCTCCAGCCGGGACAGCCGCTCCAGCCGCGGCAGCCGCTCCCACTCCTGTGTCTGCATTCCCAGTGGACGGCTCACCACTGGGGATGCACTGCAGTGAGTCCAGAGAGTGCACTGGCACCACAGGGAATGCAGTGCAGTGAGTCCAGAGAGTGCACTGGCATCACTAGGGATGCATTGCAGTGAGTCCAGAGAGTGCACTGGCACTCCTCGGAATGCACTGCATTGAGTCCAGAGAGTGCACAGGCACCATTGGGGATGCAGAGCAGTAACTCCAGAGAGTGCTCTGTCACCACTGGTGATGCAGCGCAGTGACTCCAGAGACAGCACTGGCACCACTGGGGATGCAGTGCAGTGAGTGCAGAGAGTGCACTGGCACCACTGGGGATGCAGTGCAGTGAGTCCAGAGAGTGCACTGGCACCACTGGGGATGCAGCACAGTGAGTCCAGAGAGTGCACTGGCACCTTGGGTATGCAGGGCAGTGAATCCAGAGAGTGCACTGGCACCACTGGCGATGCACTACAGTGAGTCCAGAGAGTGCACTGGCACCACTGGGGATGCAGTGCAGTGAGTCCAGAGAGTGCACTGGCTCCACTGGGGATGCAGTGCAGTGAGTCCATAGACTCCATAGTGGTGCCACTTCCCTCTCTGGAGTCACTGCACTGCATCCCCAGTGGTGCCAGTGAACTCTCTGGACTCACTGCAGTGCATCCCCAGTCCTGCCAGTGCACTCTCTGGACTCACTGCACTGCATCCCCAGTGGTGCCAGTGCACTCTCTGGACTCATTGCACTGCATCCCCAGTGGTGCCAGTGCACTCTCTGGACTCACTGCAGTGCATCCCCAGTGGTGAGCCGTCCACTGGGGATGCAGACACAGGGAGCGGCTGCCGCGGCTGGAGCGGCTGTCGCGGCTGGAGCGGCTAACGCGGCTGGAGAGGCTACCGCGGCTGGAGCTGCTGGAGCGGCTGCCGCGGCTGGAGCGGCTGGAGCGGCTACCGCGGCAGGAGCGGCTGCCTCGGTTGCCGCGTCTGGAGCGGCTGCCGCGGCTGGAGCGGCAGGAGCGGCTGCCGCGGCTGGAGCGGCTGGAGCGGCTACCGCGGCAGGAGCGGCTGCCGCGACTGCCGCGGCTGGAGCGGCTGGAGCGGCTGATGCGGCTGGAGCAGAGCAGTGAGTCCAGAGAGTGCACTGGCACCAGTGGCGATGCAGTGCAGTGAGTCCAGAGAGTGCACTGGCTCCACTGGGGATGCAGTGCAGTGAGTCCAGAGAGTGCACTGGCAGTACTGGGGATGCAGCGCAGTGAGTCCATAGACTCCATAGTGGTGCCACTTCCCTCTCTGGAGTCAGTGCACTGCATCCCCAGTGGTGCCAGTGCACTCTCTGGACTCACTGCACTGCATCCCCAAGGTGCCAGTGCAATCTCTGGACTCACTGCACTACATCCCCAGTGGTGCCAGTGCACTCTCTGGGCTCACTGCACTGCATCCCCAATGGTGCCAGTGCACTCTCTGGACTCACTACGCTGCATCTTCAGCTGTGCCAGTGCACTCTCTGGACTCACTGCACTGCATCCCCAATGGTGCCAGTGCACTCTCTGGAGTCACTGCACTGCGTCCCCAATGGTGCCTGTGCACTCTCTAAACTCAATGCAGTGCATTCCGAGGAGTGTCAGTGCAGTCTCTGGACTCACTGCAATGCATCCCTAGTGTTGCCAGTGCACTCTCTGGACTCACTGCAGTGCATCCCCAGTCGTGCCAGTGCACTTTCTGGACTCACTGCAGTGCATCCCCAGTGGTGAGCCGTCCACTGGGGATGCAGACACAGGAGTGGGAGCGGCTGCCGCGGCTGGAGCGGCTGTCGCGGCTGGAGCGGCTAACGGGGCTGGGGATGCTACCGCGGCTGGAGCGGCTGGAGCAGTTGCCGCGGCTGGAGCGGCTGCCGCGGCTGGAGCGGCTGGAGCGGCTGCCGCGGCTGGCGCGGCTGGAGCGGCTGCGGCGGCTGGAGCGGCTGGAGCGGCTGCCGCGGCTGGAGCGGCTGGAGCGGCTGCCGCGGCTGGAGCGGCTGGAGGGGCTGCCGAGGCTGGAGCGGCTGCCGACGCTGGAGCGGCTGGTGCGGCTGGAGCAGAGCAGTGAGACCAGAGAGTGCACTGGCACCTTGGGGATGCAGTGCAGTGAGTCCAGAGAGTGCACTGGCACCACTGGCGATGCACTGCAGTGAGTCCAGAGAGTGCACTGGCACCACTGGGGATGCAGTGCAGTGACTCCAGAGAGTGCGCTGGCACCATTGGGGATGCAGTGCAGTGAGTCCAGAGAGTTCGCTGGCACCACTGGGGATGCAGTGCAGTGAGTCCAGAGAGTGCACTGGCACCTCAGGGGATGCAGGGCAGTGAGTCCAGAGAGTGCACTGGCACCACTGGGGATGCAGGGCAGTGAGTCCACATAGTGCACTGGCACCTCTGGGGATTCAGTGCAGTGAGTCCAGAGAGTGCACTGGCACCTTGGGTATGCAGTGCAGTGAGTCCAGAGAGTGCACTGGCACCACTGGAGATGCAGTGCAGTGACTCCACAGAGTGCACTGGCACCACTGGGGATGCACTGCAGTGAGTCCAGAGAGTGCACTGGCACCACTGGTGATGCACTGCAGTGAGTCCAGAGAGTGCGCTGGCACCACTGGGGATGCAGTGCAGTGAGTCCAGAGAGTGCACTGGCACCACTGAGGATGCACTGCAGTGAGTCCAGAGAGTGCACTGGCACCACTGGAGATGCAGTGCAGTGACTCCAGAGAGTGCACTGGCACCACTGGGGATGTTGGGCAGTGAGTCCAGAGAGTGCACTGGCACCTCTGGGGATTCAGTGCAGTGAGTCCAGAGAGTGCACTGGCACCACTGGGGATGCACTGCAGTGAGTCCAGAGAGTGCACTGGCACCACTGGGGATGCACTGCAGTGAGTCCAGAGAGTGCGCTGGCACGACTGGGGATGCAGTGCAGTGAGTCCAGAGAGTGCACTGGCACCACTGGGGATGCAGTGCAGTGAGTCCAGAGAGTGCACTGGCACCACTGAGGATGCACTGCAGTGAGTCCAGAGAGTGCACTGGCACCACTGGAGATGCAGTGCAGTGACTCCAGAGAGTGCACTGGCACCACTGGGAATGCACTGCAGTGAGTCCAGAGAGTGCACTGGCACTACTGGGGACTGTTTTGCAAAGAAAAGCATTTTATTGTTGCTATTCACAGCTTCCATTATTCACAGGTTTTTGAATGCTAACATTGCTCAGGAAAAGATCTGATATTTGTAGGGGTACCGTCATTCCTAGTTATTTGTTTTTACATTGTCCTTGCATTTATTACCATATAATTTCAAGTCTAAGTTTGTGGTTTAAGTTATAATAAGGAAAAAAGCAGTAGTTGAGGTAATCAGGTTAAAGATTATAGATGGAGAGGTACTTGGCTTTAGATACTAAAAACAGGATGGCAGTTAGACTTGCCTTAGAAAAATTAAAATGGTTGACTAAACTTTTTTTTTCCCAAAACGTTGTGCTGACCAGCCAATTTGAATTTGGCGGTATTAAAGCTGTCTGCAATAAGTTTTTCTGTTTTGGATTGTAGCTAGTTCCTCTAGGTGCTCCCGCAGAATAGTATTTTTACTATACCTATATATACTTTATATATTTACTATACCTATATATACCTAATGCCTTTCTTAGAAACAAACAAACAAAAATCTCTTTTTAAATATAACTTTCTTGCAGTTGTTACTGATGGACTTGCTCCGCCACAAAGGATTCTTTTTCCACCTGAGAAGATACGTATGGATTGGCAAGAAACACAAAGTGTTGGAGTTGGCCTGTACAATCTTGGCAACACACGCTTTCTTAATGCTACTCTACAGTGTTTGACCTACACCCCCCCACTTGCCAATTACATGCTTTCTCTTGAGCACAGCCAGTCATGTGAGTACTTTCTAACAGTATTTTAAATCTGTTGGATAGCTCTGAAGGTGAAAGAACAGCAGTGATTCTGTGAGACAAAGTTACTTGCCTGATTTTACCTGTACAAGCTGGCTTTGAGCATTGTGTTAGCAGTGGGCTCAGAATAGCATATGGAGTGCGTTTAATGCACCGTGTGTTTTTTTTGTTTGTTTGTTTTTTTTGTTTTTTTAAAAGGATCTTTTCTTGCTTCATGGGAATAATGAAGTGCATTGGACAGGAATGCATTTAATGAACATTTGGCATTTGGGCTTCCTGCTGCTAGAAAGGCAATAAAATTTAGGATGTTGGCATCATAGGTCTTTAGTCTTCACAGCCTAGGTTCCATAATGCACTACAATAAATGGTCTGTTCGTTGTTGAACCAATTAAAAAAACAAACAAACAAAAAAAAAAACCTAGAAAGCAATATGAGCTGTTATGAACATGACTAGATTTTTTTGTGGGACTGTATTAAAATCTAGACTGATTTTGTTCTAAATAAAATGTTGTACTATAAACTAAATGTTGTACTAAACGTGTATGCTTTTTAGGCTGGTATCTTTGTATCGATACCTAGAAATTTAACTGTTTTCTTCCTGTATATAGAAATTGTTTCAGTTAAGAATCCTGTTGAAAAAAGGAGGGCAGAAGTACTATTACATACATTACTTTAGTTTTTCCTTTCTCCCAAAGGACTCGTAGCTCTGTATCATGAAGCTCACCTGACAGCACTGTGCTGAAAATAACCCACATTCTCTTAATGCTGTATCATCAATGTCAAATATTCTTTTCTCATATATTTTGCAGCCTGTGGAGTTCACATTCCTGTCAGCCTTCACAAACGTGACTTTGCAGTAGTCTTTTAGATTTCTCATCACAAAATGCACTTGAACACAAGCTTAATGGATATTTTTATTCTATAAAGTTGTGTGAAATGAAATGTTACGAGACTGTTGGGACAAGGAGAGTGGATACTGTATCTATAGTTTAAATGTTACTTATATGTTTGTTTGTAGTTATGTCTGTTTCGCTAGACTGGGATGCTTTCTTCTTTCACTCTTCAGGTCGTGAACAAGATTTTTGCATGATGTGCACGATGGAGACTCACATTAACCAGGCCCTGCGTTGCACTGTTGATGCTATCGAGCCTACGCGTGTTATCAATAACCTCAGTCGTAAGTGGCTTCAGATGTGTTTCTTTTTCAGTATCTTGTAATCTTCAAATAATTATTTGATGTGTATAAATGGTTTTAACACTATAAAGAAGAGAGATTTTAGAAATACGAGAATTATTTCATTTTTAAATGAGGTAAATACTATCATCTTCTTATTTAGGAATAGGACAACATTTCCATTTTGGCAGTCAAGAAGACGCACACGAGTTCTTGCGCTATACTGTCGATGCTATGCAGGAAGCGTGCTTGAATGGAAGCACCAAGTCAGCATAAACAAATTCACTTTTATACGTTCTCTAGCACCTTGTAGTCCTTTATTTACTATCAAAACTGAAAGTCTACGTCATCCTTGGTTTTCATAAAACTCTTTGAAGAGTTAACTGTGTGCCTTAAATCTTCTGAGGTCTGATTATAATTTATTTCCAGATTGGACAGATCTTCTCAAGCTACCACCATCATTCATCAAATATTTGGAGGATTTCTAAGATCAAGAGGTACTTTTAAAAATATTCCTGTCCTTAGAACTGATCTGTGTCTTTTGTCGGTAGTAAAGCAGTCTGCAGCTTGTCTAAAGTAGTATCTATCGACAACTTGAATTTGGACAGTTAGTCTCCTCCACGTATTGTTAAGCATTTATATTTTGCTTCCACTGAAGTGCTTGAATTGCAAAGCAGTTTCGGATACATATGAGGCATTTCTTGATATCACTTTGGATATAAAGGTAGGATGTTTTGTAAATATAATTCATGATGTTTAAGTACATGTATAACTTTCTAAATTAAACTTGTTTAACTTAAAAAACCAAACCACATACAATGTTAAAATATAAGAGCTTAAGAGAGCAGATGGAAGCATCTGCCTCGAGGGCAGGTGAGTTGGCAGAGTAAGGGAGCAGATGAGAGTACCTGTCCTAGCTGTGCTGTGGCTTTGGATGCTGCCGCGGCCTATGCTTTTCTTTTTCTTTCGCAGGTGCCTTGCACAGACTCAGAGGGGCCAAGCTGCACTCTGAAGAGCAGCACGAGAAGGGCAGGCTGGTCGTGAGTGGGGTTGGAGCGGAATGGCCAAGTTGCGCAAGGTGACTGCGAAGGGTATCCATTTTGCTTTTCAGGTGTCATGGCAGGCTCTACACAGAAGTGGCTGAGGATTTGAGAAGAGGTTACAGAGCATCAAGGAGCAGCACGTGCAGTGACGGTTTCCAAACGGTATGGTTGCTTTCTCTTCTGTTCATCAGGTGCCACAGGCAAGGTGGGCTGTGACGTTAGTCTTTAGAATCGGAGCTAAGCAGGTCACTAGAATGCCACAGGGCATCTGAGAAGGGTGTTTTAACAGAAAAAGCTTGTCTGGCATGGCAGTGCCTGATGGCAGCGTTTCCACAGGTGAAGAGGTGCCTGAAGCCCCATCCTGTCTAGCCTGCGCACACCTCGCTGAGAATGAAAGCCGCTTTCCAGTAATTCAGAAAGCCAAGTTACATCTCGGCCTCGAGCATCTGGGGCCTGTGCTTTTGGGCCTGTCTGTAGCATTTGGCACTTGCATTAATACTTTCTTGGCATATATTTAGGCTTTTGGGGCCAGTGACTTGGGGGGGTGTGGAGCTGCTTGTACACCTTTGGGGCTTGCATCTGGGGGGGGGGGTTGGGAGTTGCTTGTACACCTTTGGGGACTGTGGCTGGGGGGGGGGGTCAGGGCCTGCATCTGGGGGGGTTGGAAGCTGCTCCTACAATGTAGGGATCTGTATCTGTGGGGGTTGGGAGCTGCTTGTACACAGTATGGGCTTGCGTTTGGGGGCAGGTGTTGGGAGCTGCTTGTACAATGTAGGGATCTGCATCTGGAGGGGGTTGGGAGCTGCTTGTACACCTTTGGGGCTTGCATCTGGAGGGGGTTGGGGCCTGCCTCTGGGGGGGGTGGTTGTGAGCTGCTTGTATACTGTAGGGGCCTGCTTGTACACCTTTGGTGGGGCCTGCGTCTGGGGGGGGGGGTGGGAGCTGCTTGTACACTGTTAGGGCCTGCCTTGCGGGGGGGGTGGGAGCTGCTTGTACACTGTAGGGGTCTGGGTCTTGGGGGGTTGGGGCTGTTTGTACACCTTTGGGGTGTGCCTCTGGGGAGGGTGGGGAGTTGCTTGGACACCTTTGGGGCCTGTGTCTGGGGGGGGGTTGGGGCCTGTGCTGGGGGGGTTGGGAGCTGCTTGTACACTCTAGGGTCTTCTGGCGGGCTTTGGAGCCTCCCTTTGAGGGGGACATTTGGGAGCTGGTTGTACACCTTTGGGGCCAGAGTCTGGGGCGTGGGGGCTGGGGCTGGGGCCTGCATCTGGGTGGGGTGGGGTCCAGTTCATGGGGGGGGGTTGGGAGCTGCTTGTGGACAGTTGGGGTCTGCATCCGGGTGTGGTTGGGGCCTGCTTGTAGACTTCTGCAGCCTGCGTCTGGTGTTTGGGGGCTTTTCTGTAGCGTTTGGGGCTTGCATTTTGGCTTTGGGATGTGTCTTGAGCTTCTGGGGCCTAGCTGTAGTGCTTGGGGCCTGCGTCTGGGGCTTTTCTGTAGCATTTTGGTCACGTGTTTGTGATTTGGGGTGTGTATCCAGGGTTTTGCCTTTTTTGTAGTTTTCAGCTATGTGTCAGTTTCTTTGTCAGTTGCCTGGGGTTAGGGGCAGTTTGGGGTTTGGATCATTAGTCAGTGTCATTAGCGTTGGGGGGTTGATATGAAGGGTTAGGGTTGTGGTTAGAGTTGTTAGGGTTAAAGGGAATAAGGATTTTAGGGTAAGGGGATCAAGGTTGTGGGAATAAAAATGTTTTTGCACAGAGTTACATCGTTTAGAGGGAAGGAAGGTGGTACTGAGATATGCTTGCAGTGATAAGAAAGCTTCACAGACAACCTTGTAAAATGCAGACAACCAGAATCCTTAGAGCAATTGGGTGGAAATCACGGTGTAAGAAACATTACCACCTCAAAGAGGAAAACAGTCAAGAAAAAAAGAAAATTGACTTGTAACAGGCCAGCAGCTGTGTATTTTCTGTGAAGAACCAGATAGATTGTGAACCTGGATTACCCGGTCAATTGGGAAACTGGGGAGGGTCCTGGTCACCGAGAGGGAAAAAAAAAATTTATATAAACTGTGTTAAACTGTATAAACTAGTACGTGGCTTGTGGGACACCTGCCATTGCACTCATGAATAAAAATGCTACCTCACTGAGATCCTTGCCTGAGCCTATGTTATTAGTACAAAAATTATTATTAGCAAAAAACGCCCAGTGCCGGAAGACTACATCACCCGGCATGCTCTGGGAAAACAATATGGCCTCCCGGAAGTCCAGTGCCGGAAAACTACATCTCCCGGCATGCTCTGGGAAACCAATATAGCCTCCCGGAAGTCCAGTGCCGGAAAACTACAACTCCCGGCATTCCTCGGAATCCAAACATGGCCTCCCGGAAGTCCAGTGCACCCCTCCCAGAGTACTACATATCCCGGCATGCTCTGGGAAACCAATATGGCCTCCCGGAAGCCCAGTGCCGGAAGACTACATCTCTCGGCATGCTCTGGGAAAACAATATGGCCTCCCGGAAGTCCAGTGCCGGAAAACTACATCTCCCGGCATGCTCTGGGAAAACAACATGGCTTCCCGGAAGCCCAGTGCCCCCGAGTACTACATCTCCCGGCATGCCCTGGGAAAACAATATGGCCTCCCGGAAGTCCAGTGCCGGAAAACTACATCTCCCGGCATGCTCTGGGAAACCAATATGGCCTCCCGGAAGTCCAGTGCCGGAAGACTACATCTCCCAGCATGTTCTAGGAAAAAAACATGGCCTCCCGGAAGCCCAGTGTCCGAGAACTACATCTCCCGGCATGCCCTGGGAAAACAATATGGCCTCCCGGAAGTCCAGTGCCGGAAAACTACATCTCCCGGCATGCTCTGGGAAAACAACATGGCTTCCCGGAAGCCCAGTGCTTACTTACAATTACTTACACCTGGACTCACTGCAATTACTTACACCTGGACTCACTGCAGTGCATCACCTGTGGTGCCAGTGCACTCTGTGGACTCACTGCACTGCATCCCCAGTGGTGCCAGTGCACTCTCTGGACTCACTGCACTGCATCCCCAGAGGTGCCAGTGCACTCTATGGACTCACTGCACTGCATCCCCAGTGGTGCCAGTGCACTCTCTGGACTCAGTGCAGTGCATCCCCAGTGGTGCCAGTGAACCCTCTGGACTCACTGCACTGCATCCCCAGTGGTGCCAGTGCACTCTCTGGACTCACTGCAGTGCATCCGAAGTGGTGCCAGTGCACTCTCTGGATTCACTGCACTGCATCCGCAGTGGAGCCAGTGCACTCTCTGGAGTCACTGCAGTGCATCACCAGTGGTGCCAGTGCAGTCTCTGGACTCACTGAAGTGCATCCCCAATGGTGCCAGTGCAGTCTCTGGACTCACTGCACTGCATCCCCAGTCGTGCCAGTGCAATCTCTGGACTCACTGCAGTGCATCCCCAGTGGTGCCACTGCCCTCTCTGGACTCACTGCACTGCATCCCCAGTGGTGCCAGTGCACTCTCTGGACTCACTGCACTGCATCCCCAGTGTGCCAGTGCACTCTCTGGATTCACTGCAGTGCATCCCCAGTGGTTCCAGTGCACTCTCTGGACTCACTGCAGTGCATCGCCACTGGTGCCAGTGCACTCTCTGGACTCACTGCAATGCATCCCCTGTGGTGGCAGTGCACTCTCTGGACTCACTGCACTGCATCCCCAGAGGTGCCACTGCACTCTATGGACTCACTGCAGTGCATCCCCAGTGGTGCCAGTGCACTCTCTGGATTCACTGCACTGCATCCCCAGTGGTGCCAGTGCACTCTCTGGACTCACTGCAGTGCATCCTCAGTGGTGCCAGTGCACTCTCTGGATTCACTGCACTGCATCCCCAGTGGTGCCAGTGCACTCTCTGGACTCACTGCAGTGCATCCCCAGTGGTGCCAGTGCACTCTCTGGACTCACTGCAGTGCATCCCCAATGGTGCCAGTGCAGTCTCTGGACTCACTGCACTGCATCCCCAGTCGTGCCAGTGCAATCTCTGGACTCACTACAGTGCATCCCCAGTGGTGCCACTGCCCTCTCTGGACTCACTGCACTGCATCCCCAGTGGTGCCAGTGCACTCTCTGGAGTCACTGCACTGCATCCCCAGTGGTGCCAGTGCACTCTCTGGACTCACTGCACTGCATACCCAGTGGTGCCAGTGCACTCTCTGGAGTCACTGCAGTGCATCCTCAGTGGTGCCAGCGCACTCTCTGGACTCACTGCACTGCATCCCCAGTGGTGACAGTGCACTCTCTGGACTCACTGCAGTGCATCCCCAGTGGTGCCAGTGCACTCTCTGGACTCAATGCACTGCATTCCCAGTGTTGCCAGTGCATTCTCTGGACTAACTGCATTGAATCCCCAGTGGTGCCAGTGCACTCTCTGGACTCACTGCAGTGCATCCCCAGTGGTGCCAGTGCACTCTCTGGATTCACTGCACTGCATCCCCACTGGTGCCAGTGCACTCTCTGGACTCACTGCACTGCATCCCCAGTGGTGCCAGTGCACTCTCTGGACTCACTGCAGTGCATCCCCAGTGGTGCCAGTGCACTCTCTGGATTCACTGCACTGCATCCCCAGTGGTGCCAGTGCACTCTCTGGGCTCACTGCACTGCATGCCCAGTGGTGCCAGTGCACTCTCTGGATTCACTGCACTGCATCCCCAGTGGTGCCAGTGCACTCACTGGACTCACTGCACTGCATCCCCAGTGGTGCCAGTGCACTCTCTGGATTCATTGCACTGCATCCCCAGTGGTGCCAGTGCACTCTCTGGACTCACTGCAGTGCATCGCCAGTGGTGCCAGTGCACTCTCTGGACTCAATGCAATGCATCCCTAGTGTTGCCAGTGCACTCTCTGGACTCACTGCACTGCATCCCCAGTGGTGCCAGTGCACTCTCTGGACTCACTGCAGTGCATTCCCAGTGGTGCCAGTGCACTCTCTGGACTCACTGCACTGCATCCCCAGTGGTGCCAGTGCACTCTCTGGACTCACTGCACTGCATTCCCTGTGGTGCCAGTGCACTCTCTGGACTCACTGCACTGCATCCCCAGTGGTGCCAGTGCACTCTGTGGACTCACTGCACTGCATCCCAAGTGGTGCCAGTGAACCCTCTGGACTCACTGCACTGCATCCCCAGTGGTGCCAGTGCACTCTCTGGACTCACTGCAGTGCATCCGAAGTGGTGCCAGTGCACTCTCTGGATTCACTGCACTGCATCCGCAGTCGTGCCAGTGCACTCTCTGGAGTCACTGCAGTGCATCCCCAGTGGTGCCAGTGCAGTCTCTGGACTCACTGCAGTGCATCTCCAATGGTGCCAGTGCAGTCTCTGGACTCACTGCACTGCATCCCCAGTCGTGCCAGTGCAATCTCTGGACTCACTGCAGTGCATCCCCAGTGGTGCCACTGCCCTCTCTGGACTCACTGCACTGCATCCCCAGTGGTGCCAGTGCACTCTCTGGACTCACTGCACTGCATCCCCAGTGGTGCCTGTGCACTCTCTGGACTCACTGCACTGCATCCCCAGTGGTGCCAGTACACTCTATGGGCTCACTGCACTGCATCCCCTGAGGTGCCATTGCACTCTATGGACTCACTGCAGTGCATCCCCAGTGGTGCCAGTGCACTCTCTGGAGTCACTGCACTGCATCCCCAGTGGTGCCAGTGCACTCTCTGGACTCACTGCGCTGCATCGCGAGTGGTGCCAGTGCACTCTCTGGACTCACTGCACTGCATCCCCAGTGGTGCCAGTGCACTCTCTGGATTCAATGCACTGCATCCCCAGTGGTGCCAGTGCACTCTCTGGACTCACTGCAGTGCATCCCCAGTGGTGCCAGTGCACTCTCTGTACTCACTGCACTGCATCCCCAGAGGTGCCAGTGCACTCTCTGGATTCATTGCACTGCATCCCCAGTGGTGCCAGTGCACTCTCTGGATTCATTGCACTGAATCCCCACTGGTGCCAGTGCACTCTCTGGACTCACTGCACTGCATCCCCAGTGGTGCCAGTGCACTCTCTGGACTCACTGCACTGCATCCCCAGTGGTGCCAGTGCACTCTCTGGACTCACTGCACTACATCCCCAGTGGTGCCAGTGCACTCTATGGGCTCACTGCACTGCATCCCCTGTGGTGCCAGTGCACTCTCTGGACTCACTGCAGTGCATCCCCAGTGGTACCAGTGCACTCTCTGGACTCACTGCAGTGCATCCCCAGTGGTGCCAGTGCACTCTCTGGACTCACTGCACTGCATCCCCAGTGGTGCCAGTGCACTCTCTGGACTCACTGCACTGCATCCCAGTGGTGCCAGTGCACTCTCTGTAGTCACTGCAGTGCATTCCCAGTGGTGCCAGTGCACTCTCTGGACTCACTGCACTGCATCCCCAGTGGTGCCAGTGCACTCTCTGGACTCACTGCATTGTATCCCCAGGGGTGCCAGTGCACTCTCTGGAGTCACTGCAGTGCATCCCCAGTGGTGCCAGTGCACTCTGTGGACTCACTGCACTGCATCCCCAAGGTGCCTGTGCACTCTCTGGACTCACTGCACTGCATCCCCAGTGGTGCCAGTGCACTCTCTGGAGTCACTGCAGTGCATTCCCAGTGGTGCCAGTGCACTCTCTGGACTCACTGCACTGCATCCCCAGTGGTGCCAGTGCACTCTCTGGACTCACTGCACTGCATCCCCAGTGGTGCCAGTGCACTCTCTGGATTCACTGCACTGCATCCCCAGTGGTGCCAGTGCACTCTCTGGACTCACTGCAGTGCATCCCCAGTGGTGCCAGTGCACTCTCTGGATTCACTGCACTGCATCCCCAGTGGTGCCAGTGCACTCTCTGGAATCAATGCAGTGCATCCGCAGAGTTGCCAGTGCATTCTCTGGACTCACTGCAGTGCATCCCCAGTGGTGCCAGTGCACTCTCTGGACTCACTGCACTGCATCCCCAGTGGTGCCAGTGCACTCTCTGGATTCACTGCACTGCATCCCCAGTGGTGCCAGTGCACTCTCTGGACTCACTGCACTGCATCCCCAGTGGTGCCAGTGCACTCTCTGGAGTCACTGCAGTGCATCCCCAAGGTGCCAGTACACTCTCTGGACTCACTGCAGTGCATCCCCAGTGGTGCCAGTGCACTCTCTGGACTCACTGCACTGCATCCCCAGTGGTGCCAGTGCACTCTCTGGACTCACTGCACTGCATCCCCAGTGGTGCCAGTGCACTCTCTGGACTCACTGCGCTGCATCCCCAGTGGTGCCAGTGCACTCTCTGGACTCACTGCACTGCATCCCCAATGGTGCCAGTGCACTCTCTGGACTCACTGCGCTGCATCCCCAGTGGTGCCAGTGTACTCTCTGGACTCACTGCACTGCATCCCCAGTGGTGCCAGTGCAGTCTCTGGACTCACTGCACTGCATCCCCAATGGTGCCAGTGCACTCTCTGGACTCACTGCAGTGCATCCCCAGTGGTGCCAGTGCCCTCTCTGGACTCACTGCACTGCATCCCCAGTGGTGCCAGTGCACTCTCTGGACTCACTGCAGTGCATCGCCAGTGTGCCAGTGCACTCTATGGACTCACTGCACTGCATCCCCAGTGGTGCCAGTGCACTCTCTGGACTCACTGCAGTGCATCCCCAGTGGTGCCAGTGCACTCTCTGGATTCACTGCACTGCATCCCCAGTGGTGCCAGTGCACTCTCTGGACTCACTGCACTGCATCCCCAGTCGTGCCAGTGCACTCTCTGGACTCACTGCAGTGCATCCCCAGTGGTGCCAGTGCACTCTCTGGACTCACTGCACTGCATCCCCAGTGGTGCCAGTGCACTCTCTGGACTCACTGCACTGCATCCCCAGTGGTGCCTGTGCACTCTCTGGACTCACTGCACTGCATCCCCAGTGGTGCCAGTACACTCTATGGGCTCACTGCACTGCATCCCCTGAGGTGCCATTGCACTCTATGGACTCACTGCAGTGCATCCCCAGTGGTGCCAGTGCACTCTCTGGAGTCACTGCACTGCATCCCCAGTGGTGCCTGTGCACTCTCTGGACTCACTGCGCTGCATCGCGAGTGGTGCCAGTGCACTCTCTGGACTCACTGCACTGCATCCCCAGTGGTGCCAGTGCACTCTCTGGATTCAATGCACTGCATCCCCAGTGGTGCCAGTGCACTCTCTGGACTCACTGCAGTGCATCCCCAGTGGTGCCAGTGCACTCTCTGGACTCACTGCACTGCATCCCCAGAGGTGCCAGTGCACTCTCTGGATTCATTGCACTGCATCCCCAGTGGTGCCAGTGCACTCTCTGGATTCACTGCACTGCATCCCCAGTGGTGCCAGTGCACTCTCTGGACTCACTGCACTGCATCCCCAGTGGTGCCAGTGCACTCTCTGGACTCACTGCACTGCATCCCCAGTGGTGCCAGTGCACTCTCTGGACTCACTGCACTGCATCCCCAGTGGTGCCAGTGCACTCTATGGGCTCACTGCACTGCATCCCCTGTGGTGCCAGTGCACTCTCTGGACTCACTGCAGTGCATCCCCAGTGGTACCAGTGCACTCTCTGGACTCACTGCAGTGCATCCCCAGTGGTGCCAGTGCACTCTCTGGACTCAATGCACTGCATCCCCAGTGGTGCCAGTGCACTCTCTGGACTCACTGCACTGCATCCCAGTGGTGCCAGTGCACTCTCTGTAGTCACTGCAGTGCATCCCCTGTGGTGGCAGTGCACTCTCTGGACTCACTGCAGTGCATCCCCAGTGGTGCCAGTGCACTCTCTGGACTCACTGCATTGTATCCCCAGGGGTGCCAGTGCACTCTCTGGAGTCACTGCAGTGCATCCCCAGTGGTGCCAGTGCACTCTGTGGACTCACTGCACTGCATCCCCAAGGTGCCTGTGCACTCTCTGGACTCACTGCACTGCATCCCCAGTGGTGCCAGTGCACTCTCTGGAGTCACTGCAGTGCATTCCCAGTGGTGCCAGTGCACTCTCTGGACTCACTGCACTGCATCCCCAGTGGTGCCAGTGCACTCTCTGGACTCACTGCACTGCATCCCCAGTGGTGCCAGTGCACTCTCTGGATTCACTGCACTGCATCCCCAGTGGTGCCAGTGCACTCTCTGGACTCACTGCAGTGCATCCCCAGTGGTGCCAGTGCACTCTCTGGATTCACTGCACTGCATCCCCAGTGGTGCCAGTGCACTCTCTGGAATCAATGCAGTGCATTTGCAGAGTTGCCAGTGCATTCTCTGGACTCACTGCAGTGCATCCCCAGTGGTGCCAGTGCACTCTCTGGACTCACTGCACTGCATCCCCAGTGGTGCCAGTGCACTCTCTGGATTCACTGCACTGCATCCCCAGTGGTGCCAGTGCACTCTCTGGACTCACTGCACTGCATCCCCAGTGGTGCCAGTGCACTCTCTGGATTCACTGCAGTTCATCCCCAGTGGTGCCAGTGCACTCTCTGGACTCACTGCAGTGCATCCCCAGTGGTGCCAGTGCACTCTCTGGACTCACTGCAGTGCATCCCCAGTGGTGCCAGTGCCCTCTCTGGACTCACTGCACTGCATCCCCAGTGGTGCCAGTGCACTCTCTGGACTCACTGCACTGCATCCCCAGTGGTGCCAGTGCACTCTCTGGACTCACTGCACTGCATCCCCAGTGGTGCCAGTGCACTCTCTGGACTCACTGCAGTGCATCCCCAATGTTGCCAGTGCACTCTCTGGACTCACTGTAATGCATCCCCAGTGGTGCCAGTGCACTCTCTGGACTCACTGCACTGCATCCCCAGTGGTGCCAGTGCACTCTCTGGACTCACTGCACTGCATCCCCACTGGTGCCTGTGCACTCTCTGGATTCACTGCACTGCATCCCCAGTGGTGCCAGTGCACTCTCTGGAGTCACTGCAGTGCATCCCCAAGGTGCCAGTACACTCTCTGGACTCACTGCAGTGCATCCCCAGTGGTGCCAGTGCACTCTCTGGATTCACTGCAGTTCATCCCCAGTGGTGCCAGCGCACTCTCTGGACTCACTGCACTGCATCCCCAGTGGTGCCAGTGCACTCTCTGGACTCACTGCGCTGCATCCCCAGTGGTGCCAGTGCACTCTCTGGACTCACTGCACTGCATCCCCAATGGTGCCAGTGCACTCTATGGACTCACTGCGCTGCATCCCCAGTGGTGCCAGTGTACTCTCTGGACTCAATGCACTGCATCCCCAGTGGTGCCAGTGCAGTCTCTGGACTCACTGCACTGCATCCCCAATGGTGCCAGTGCACTCTCTGGACTCACTGCAGTGCATCCCCAGTGGTGCCAGTGCCCTCTCTGGACTCACTGCACTGCATCCCCAGTGGTGCCAGTGCACTCTCTGGACTCACTGCAGTGCATCGCCAGTGTTGCCAGTGCACTCTATGGACTCACTGCACTGCATCCCCAGTGGTGCCAGTGCACTCTCTGGACTCACTGCACTGCATCCCCAGTGGTGCCAGTCCACTCTATGGGCTCACTGCACTGCATCCCCTGTTGTGCCAGTGCACTCTCTGGACTCACTGCAGTGCATCCCCAGTGGTGCCAGTGCACTCTCTGGACTCATTGCAGTGCATCCCCAGTGGTGCCAGTGCACTCTCTGGACTCACTGCACTGCATCCCCAGTGGTGCCAGTGCACTCTCTGGACTCACTGCAGTGCATCCCCAGTCGTGCCAGTGCACTCTCTGGACTCACTGCACTGCAGCCCCAGTGGTGCCAGTGCACTCTCTGGACTCACTGCACTGCATCCCCAGTGGTGCCAGTGCACTCTCTGGACTCACTGCACTGCATCTTCAGTGGTGCCAGTGCAGTCTCTGGAGTCACTGCAGTGCATCCCCAGTGGTGCCAGTGAAATCTCTGGACACACCGGGGTACATCCCCAGTGGTGCCAGTGCACTCTATGGACTCACTGCGCTGCATTCCCTTGGTGCCAGTGTACTCTCTGGACTCAATGCACTGCATCCCCAGTGGTGCCAGTGCACTCTCTGGACTCACTGCACTGCATCCCCAGTGGTGCCAGTGCACTCTCTGGACTCACTGCACTGCCTACCCAGTGGTGCCAGTGCACTCTCTGGAGTCATTGCAGTGCATCCCCAGTGGTGCCAGTGCACTCTCTGGACTCACTGCACTGCATCCCCAAGGTGCCAGTGCACTCTCTGGACTCACTGCACTGCATCCCAGTGGTGCCAGTGCACTCTCTGGAGTCACTGCAGTGCATCCCCTGTGGTGGCAGTGCACTCTCTGGACTCACTGCACTGCATCACCAGTGGTGCCAGTGCACTCTCTGGATTCACTGCACTGCATCCCCAGTGGTGCCAGTGCACTCTCTGGACTCACTGCAGTGCATCCCCAGTGGTGCCACTGCCCTCTCTGGACTCACTGCACTGCATCCCCAGTGGTGCCAGTGCACTCTCTGGAGTCAATGCACTGCATCACCAGTGGTGCCAGTGCACTTTCTGGACTCACTGCAGTGCATCCCCAGTGGTGCCAGTGCACTCTCTGGACTCACTGCAGTGCATCCCCAGTGGTGCCAGTGTACTCTCTGGACTCAATGCACTGCATCCCCAGTGGTGCCTGTGCACTCTCTGGACTCACTGCGCTGCATCGCGAGTGGTGCCAGTGCACTCTCTGGACTCACTGCACTGCATCCCCAATGGTGCCTGTGCACTCTCTGGACTCACTGCAGTGCATTCCGAGGAGTGCCAGTGCACTCTCTGGACTCACTGCAATGCATCCCTAGTGTTGCCAGTGCATTCTCTGGACTCACTGCAGTGCATCCCCAGTGGTGCCAGTGTACTCTCTGGACTCAATGCACTGCATTCCCAAGGTGCCAGTGTACTCTCTGGACTCAATGCACTGCATCCCCAGTGGTGCCTGTGCACTCTCTGGACTCACTGCAGTGCATCCCCAGTGGTGCCTGTGCACTCTCTGGACTCACTGCACTGCATCCCCAGTGGTGCCAGTACACTCTATGGGCTCACTGCACTGCATCCCCTGAGGTGCCATTGCACTCTATGGACTCACTGCAGTGCATCCCCAGTGGTGCCAGTGCACTCTCTGGAGTCACTGCACTGCATCCCCAGTGGTGCCTGTGCACTCTCTGGACTCAATGCACTGCATTCCCAAGGTGCCAGTGCACTCTCTGGAGTCACTGCACTGCATCCCCAGTGGTGCCAGTGCACTCTCTGGACTCACTGCAGTGCATCCCCAGTGGTGCCAGTGCACTCTCTGGACTCACTGCAGTGCATCCTCAGTGGTGCCAGTGCACTCTCTAGATTCACTGCACTGCTTCCCCAGAGGTGCCAGTGCACTCTCTGGATTCATTGCACTGAATCCCCACTGGTGCCAGTGCAGTCTCTGGACTCACTGCACTGCATCCCCAGTGGTGCCAGTGCAGTCTCTGGACTCACTGCACTGCATCCCCAGTGGTGCCAGTGCACTCTCTGGACTCACTGCAGTGCAGCCCCAGTGGTGCCAGTGCACTCTATGGGCTCACTGCACTGCATCCCCAGTGGTGCCAGTGCACTCTCTGGACTCACTGCACTGCATCCCCAGTGGTGCCAGTGCACTCTCTGGACTCACTGCACTGCATCTTCAGTGGTGCCAGTGCAGTCTCTGGAGTCACTGCAGTGCATCCCCAGTGGCGCCTGTGCACTCTCTGGACTCAATGCACTGCATCCCCAGTGGTGCCAGTGCACTCTCTGGACTCACTGCACTGCATCCCCAGTGGTGCCAGTGCACTCTCTGGACTCACTGCAGTGCATCCCCAGTGGTGCCAGTGCACTCTCTGTAGTCACTGCGCTGCATCACCAGTGGTGACAGAGCACTCTCTGGATTCACTGCAGTGCATCCCCAGTGGTTCCAGTGCACTCTCTGGACTCACTGCAGTGCATCGCCACTGGTGCCAGTGCACTCTCTGGACTCACTGCAATGCATCCCCTGTGGTGGCAGTGCACTCTCTGGACTCACTGCACTGCATCCCCAGTGGTGCCATTGCACTCTATGGACTCACTGCGCTGCATCGCGAGTGGTGCCAGTGCACTCTCTGGACTCACTGCGCTGCATCCCCAGTGGTGCCAGTGCACTCTCTGGACTCAATGCAGTGCATCGCCAGTGGTGCCAGTGCATTCTCTGGACTAACTGCATTGAATCCCCACTGGTGCCAGTGCACTCTCTGGACTCACTGCACTGCATCCCCAGTGGTGCCAGTGCACTCTCTGGACTCACTGCACTGCATCCCCAGTGTTGCCAGTGCATTCTCTGGACTAACTGCATTGAATCCCCACTGGTGCCAGTGCACTCTCTGGACTCACTGCACTGCATCCCCAGTGGTGCCAGTGCACTCTCTGGACTCACCGCAATGCATCCCTAGTGTTGCCAGTGCACTCTTTTGTCTCACTGCACTGCATTCCCAAGGTGCCAGTGCACTCTCTGGACTCACTGCACTGCATCCCCAGTGGTGCCAGTGCACTCTCTGGAGTCACTGCACTGCATCCCCAAGGTGCCAGTGCACTCTCTGGACTCACTGCACTGAATCCCCAGTGGTGCCAGTGCACTCTCTGGACTCACTGCAGTGCATCCCCTGTGGTGCCAGTGCACTCTCTGGACTCACTGCACTGCATCGCCAGTGGTGCCAGTGCACTCTCTGGACTCACTGCACTGCATCCCCAGTGGTGCCAGTGCACTCTCTGCACTCACTGCGCTGCATCCCCAGTGGTGCCAGTGCACTCTATGGACTCACTGCACTGCATCCCCAGTGGTGCCAGTGCACTCTCTGGACTCACTGCAGTGCATCCCCAGTGGTGCCAGTGCACTCTCTGGACTCACTGCACTGCATTCCCTGTGGTGCTAGTGCACTCTCTGGACTCACTGCAGTGCATCCGCAGTGGTGCCAGTGCACTCTGTGGACTCACTGCACTGCATCCCAAGTGGTGCCAGTGAACCCTCTGGACTCACTGCACTGCATCCCCAGTGGTGCCAGTGCACTCTCTGGACTCACTGCAGTGCATCCGAAGTGGTGCCAGTGCACTCTCTGGAGTCACTGCGCTGCATCCCCAGTGGTGCTAGTGCACTCTCTGGACTCACTGCAGTGCATCCCCAGTGGTGCCAGTGCACTCTCTGGACTCACTGCAGTGCATCCTCAGTGGTGCCAGTGCACTCTCTGGATTCACTGCACTGCATCCGCAGTCGTGCCAGTGCACTCTCTGGAGTCACTGCAGTGCATCCCCAGTGGTGCCAGTGCAGTCTCTGGACTCACTGCAGTGCATCTCCAATGGTGCCAGTGCAGTCTCTGGACTCACTGCACTGCATCCCCAGTCGTGCCAGTGCAATCTCTGGACTCACTGCAGTGCATCCCCAGTGGTGCCAGTGCACTCTCTGGACTCACTGCACTGCATCCCCAGTGGTGCCAGTGCACTCTCTGGACTCACTGCAGTGCATCCCCAGTGGTGCCTGTGCACTCTCTGGACTCACTGCACTGCATCCCCAGTGGTGCCAGTACACTCTATGGGCTCACTGCACTGCATCCCCTGAGGTGCCATTGCACTCTATGGACTCACTGCAGTGCATCCCCAGTGGTGCCAGTGCACTCTCTGGATTCACTGCACTGCATCCCCAGTGGTGCCAGTGCACTCTCTGGACTCACTGCAGTGCATCCCCAGTGGTGCCAGTGCACTCTCTGGATTCAATGCACTGCATCCCCAGTGGTGCCAGTGCACTCTCTGGACTCACTGCACTGCATCACCAGTGGTGCCAGTGCACTCTCTGGACTCACTGCACTGCATCCCCAGAGGTGCCAGTGCACTCTCTGGATTCATTGCACTGAATCCCCAGTGGTGCCAGTGCACTCTCTGGACTCACTGCACTGCATCCCCAGTGGTGCCAGTGCACTCTCTGGATTCAATGCACTGCATCCCCAGTGTTGCCAGTGCACTCTCTGGACTCACTGCACTGCATCCCCAGTGGTGCCAGTGCACTCTCTGGACTCACTGCACTGCATCCCCTGTGGTGCCAGTGCACTCTCTGGACTCACTGCAGTGCATCCCCAGTGGTACCAGTGCACTCTCTGGACTCACTGCAGTGCATCGCCAGTGGTGCCAGTGCACTCTCTGGACTCACTGCAGTGCATCGCCAGTGGTGCCAGTGCACTCTCTGGACTCACTGCACTGCATCCCCAGTGGTGCCAGTGCACTCTCTGGAGTCACTGCAGTGCATCCCCTGTGGTGGCAGTGCACTCTCTGGACTCACTGCAGTGCATCCCCTGTGGTGCCAGTGCACTCTCTGGACTCACTGCACTGCATTCCCAGTGCTGCCAGTGCACTCTCTGGACTCACTGCGCTGCATCCCCAGTGGTGCCAGTGCACTCTCTGGACTCAATGCAGTGCATCGCCAGTGGTGCCAGTGCATTCTCTGGACTAACTGCATTGAATCCCCACTGGTGCCAGTGCACTCTCTGGACTCACTGCACTGCATCCCCAGTGGTGCCAGTGCACTCTCTGGACTCACTGCACTGCATCCCCAGTGTTGCCAGTGCATTCTCTGGACTAACTGCATTGAATCCCCACTGGTGCCAGTGCACTCTCTGGACTCACTGCACTGCATCCCCAGTGGTGCCAGTGCACTCTCTGGACTCACCGCAATGCATCCCTAGTGTTGCCAGTGCACTCTTTTGTCTCACTGCACTGCATTCCCAAGGTGCCAGTGCACTCTCTGGACTCACTGCACTGCATCCCCAGTGGTGCCAGTGCACTCTCTGGAGTCACTGCACTGCATCCCCAAGGTGCCAGTGCACTCTCTGGACTCACTGCACTGCATCCCCAGTGGTGCCAGTGCACTCTCTGGATTCATTGCAGTGCATCCCCAGTCGTGCCAGTGC
Source organism: Anser cygnoides (assembly GCF_040182565.1). Lineage (NCBI taxonomy): Eukaryota > Metazoa > Chordata > Aves > Anseriformes > Anatidae > Anser > Anser cygnoides. The sequence goes on from NC_089911.1 coordinate 2,388,685, forward strand.
ACTCTCTGGACTCACTGCAGTGCATCCCCTGTGGTGCCAGTGCACTCTCTGGACTCACTGCACTGCATCGCCAGTGGTGCCAGTGCACTCTCTGGACTCACTGCACTGCATCCCCAGTGGTGCCAGTGCACTCTCTGCACTCACTGCGCTGCATCCCCAGTGGTGCCAGTGCACTCTATGGACTCACTGCACTGCATCCCAAGTGGTGCCAGTGCACTCTCTGGACTCACTGCAGTGCATCCCCAGTGGTGCCAGTGCACTCTATGGACTCACTGCACTGCATTCCCTGTGGTGCCAGTGCACTCTCTGGACTCACTGCAGTGCATCCGCAGTGGTGCCAGTGCACTCTGTGGACTCACTGCACTGCATCCCAAGTGGTGCCAGTGAACCCTCTGGACTCACTGCACTGCATCCCCAGTGGTGCCAGTGCACTCTCTGGACTCACTGCAGTGCATCCGAAGTGGTGCCAGTGCACTCTCTGGAGTCACTGCGCTGCATCCCCAGTGGTGCCAGTGCACTCTCTGGACTCACTGCACTGCATCCCCAGTGTTGCCAGTGCATTCTCTGGACTAACTGCATTGAATCCCCACTGGTGCCAGTGCACTCTCTGGAGTCACTGCACTGCATCCCCAGTGGTGCCAGTGCACTCTCTGGACTCACTGCAGTGCATCCCCAGTGGTGCCAGTGCACTCTCTGGACTCAATGCAATGCATCCCTAGTGTTGCCAGTGCACTCTCTGGACTCACTGCACTGCATCCCCAGTGGTGCCAGTGCACTCTCTGGACTCACTGCACTGCATCCCCAGTGGTGCCAGTGCACTCTCTGGACTCACTGCACTGCATCCCCAGTGGTGCCAGTGCATTCTCTGGACTAACTGCATTGAATCCCCAGTGGTGCCAGTGCACTCTCTGGAGTCACTGCACTGCATCCCCAGTGGTGCCAGTGCACTCTCTGGATTCACTGCACTGCATCCCCACTGGTGCCAGTGCACTCTCTGGACTCACTGCACTGCATCCCCAGCGGTGCCAGTGCACTCTCTGGACTCTCTGGACTCAATGCAATGCATCCCTAGTGTTGCCAGTGCACTCTCTGGACTCACTGCACTGCATCCCCAGTGGTGCCAGTGCACTCTCTGGACTCACTGCACTGCATCCCCAGTGGTGCCAGTGCACTCTCTGGACTCACTGCACTGCATCCCCAGTGGTGCCAGTGCATTCTCTGGACTCACTGCATTGAATCCCCAGTGGTGCCAGTGCACTCTCTGGAGTCACTGCACTGCATCCCCAGTGGTGCCAGTGCACTCTCTGGATTCACTGCACTGCATCCCCACTGGTGCCAGTGCACTCTCTGGACTCACTGCACTGCATCAGTGGTGCCCAGTGGTGCCAGTGCACTCTCTGGACTCACTGCACTGCATCCCCAATGGTGCCTGTGCACTCTATGGACTCAATGCAGTGCATTCCGAGGAGTGCCAGTGCACTCTCTGGACTCACTGCAGTGCATCCCGAGTGGTGCCAGTGCACTCTCTGGACTCACTGCACTGCATCCCCAGTGGTGCCAGTGCACTCTCTGGACTCACTGCAGTGCATCCCCTGTGGTGCCAGTGCACTCTGTGGACTCACTGCACTGCATCCCCAGTGGTGCCAGTGCACTCTCTGGACTCACTGCACTACATCCCCAGAGGTGCCAGTGCACTCTCTGGACTCACTGCACTGCATCCCCAGTGGTGCCAGTGCACTCTCTGGACTCACTGCAGTGCATCCGCAGTGGTGCCAGTGCACTCTCTGGACTCACTGCAGTGCATCCCCAGTGGTGCCAGTGCACTCTCTGGACTCACTGCACTGCATTCCCTGTGGTGCCAGTGCACTCTCTGGACTCACTGCACTGCATCCCCAGTGGTGCCAGTGCACTCTCTGGACTCACTGCAGTGCATCCCAGTGGTGCCAGTGAACCCTCTGGACTCACTGCACTGCATCCCCAGTGGTGCCAGTGCACTCTCTGGACTCACTGCAGTGCATCCGAAGTGGTGCCAGTGCACTCTCTGGAGTCACTGCACTGCATCCCCAGTGGTGCCAGTGCACTCTCTGGACTCACTGCAGTGCATCCTCAGTGGTGCCAGTGCACTCTCTGGATTCACTGCACTGCATCCGCAGTGGTGCCAGTGCACTCTCTGGAGTCACTGCAGTGCATCCCCAGTGGTGGCAGTGCACTCTCTGGACTCACTGCAGTGCATCCCCAATGGTGCCAGTGCAGTCTCTGGACTCACTGCACTGCATCCCCAGTCGTGCCAGTGCAATCTCTGGACTCACTGCAGTGCATCCCCAGTGGTGCCAGTGCACTCTCTGTAGTCACTGCACTGCATCCCCAGTGGTGCCAGTGCACTCTCTGGACTCACTGCACTGCATCCCCAGTGTGCCAGTGCACTCTCTGGATTCACTGCACTGCATCCCCAGTGGTTCCAGTGCACTCTCTGGACTCACTGCAGTGCATCGCCACTGGTGCCAGTGCACTCTCTGGACTCACTGCACTGCATCCCCTGTGGGGGCAGTGCACTCTCTGGACTCACTGCACTGCATCCCCAGTGGTGCCAGTGCACTCTATGGACTCACTGCACTGCATCCCCAGTGGTGCCAGTGCACTCTCTGGATTCACTGCACTGCATCCCCAGTGGTGCCAGTGCACTCTCTGGACTCACTGCAGTGCATCCTCAGTGGTGCCAGTGCACTCTCTGGATTCACTGCACTGCATCCGCAGTGGTGCCAGTGCACTCTCTGGAGTCACTGCAGTGCATCCCCAGTGGTGCCAGTGCACTCTCTGGACTCACTGCAGTGCATCCCCAATGGTGCCAGTGCAGTCTCTGGACTCACTGCACTGCATCCCCAGTGGTGCCAGTGCACTCTCTGGACTCACTGCAATGCATCCCCAGTGGTGCCAGTGCACTCTCTGCACTCACTGCACTGCATCCCAGTGGTGCCAGTGCACTCTCTGGACTCACTGCAGTGCATCCCCAGTGGTGCCAGTGCACTCTCTGGACTCACTGCACTGCATCCCCAGTGGTGCCAGTGCACTCTCTGGACTCACTGCACTGCATCCCCAGTGGTGCCAGTGCACTCTCTGGACTCACTGCACTGCATCCCCAGTGGTGCCAGTGCACTCTCTGGACTCACTGCAGTGCATCCCCAGTGGTGCCAGTGCACTCTCTGGACTCACTGCACTGCATCCCCCCAGTGGTGCCAGTGCACTCTCTGGACTCACTGCACTGCATCCCCAGTGGTGCCAGTGCACTCTCTGGACTCACTGCACTGCATCCCCTGCAGTGCATCTGGACCTGCATTGAATCCCCACTGGTGCCAGTGCACTCTCTGGACTCACTGCACTGCATCCCCAGTGGTGCCAGTGCACTCTCTGGACTCACTGCAATGCATCCCCAGTGGTGCCAGTGCACTCTCTGGACTCACTGCACTGCATTCCCAAGGTGCCAGTGCACTCTCTGGACTCACTGCACTGCATCCCCAGTGGTGCCAGTGCACTCTCTGGACTCACTGCACTGCATCCCCAGTGGTGCCAGTGCACTCTCTGGACTCACTGCACTGCATCCCCAGTGGTGCCAGTGCACTCTCTGGACTCACTGCACTGCATCCCCAGTGGTGCCAGTGCACTCTCTGGACTCACTGCAGTGCATCCCCAGTGGTGCCAGTGCACTCTCTGGACTCACTGCAGTGCATCCCCAGTGGTGCCAGTGCACTCTCTGGACTCACTGCACTGCATCCCCAGTGGTGCCAGTGCACTCTCTGGACTCACTGCACTGCATCCCCAGTGGTGCCAGTGCACTCTCTGGACTCACTGCGCTGCATCCCCAGTGGTGCCAGTGCACTCTCTGGACTCACTGCACTGCATCCCCAGTGGTGCCAGTGCACTCTCTGGACTCACTGCACTGCATCCCCAGTGGTGCCAGTGCACTCTCTGGACTCACTGCACTGCATTCCCAGTGGTGCCAGTGCACTCTCTGGACTCACTGCAGTGCATCCCCAGTGGTGCCAGTGCACTCTCTGGACTCACTGCACTGCATCCCAAGTGGTGCCAGTGCACTCTCTGGACTCACTGCACTGCATCCCCAGTGGTGCCAGTGCACTCTCTGGACTCACTGCAGTGCATCCCCAGTGGTGCCAGTGCACTCTCTGGACTCACTGCAGTGCATCCCCAGTGGTGCCAGTGCACTCTCTGGACTCACTGCACTGCATCCGCAGTGGTGCCAGTGCACTCTCTGGACTCACTGCAGTGCATCCCCAGTGGTGCCAGTGCACTCTCTGGACTCACTGCACTGCATCCCCAGTGGTGCCAGTGCACTCTCTGGACTCACTGCACTGCATCCCCAGTGGTGCCAGTGCACTCTCTGGACTCACTGCGCTGCATCCCCAGTGGTGCCAGTGCACTCTCTGGACTCAATGCAGTGCATCGCCAGTGGTGCCAGTGCATTCTCTGGACTCACTGCATTGCATCCCCACTGGTGCCAGTGCACTCTCTGGACTCACTGCACTGCATCCCCAGTGGTGCCAGTGCACTCTCTGGACTCACTGCACTGCATCCCCAGTGTGGTGCCAGTGCATTCTCTGGACTAACTGCATTGCATCCCCACTGGTGCCAGTGCACTCTCTGGACTCACTGCACTGCATCCCCAGTGGTGCCAGTGCACTCTCTGGACTCACTGCAATGCATCCCTAGTGTTGCCAGTGCACTCTCTGTCTCACTGCACTGCATTCCCAGGTGCCAGTGCACTCTCTGGACTCACTGCACTGCATCCCCAGTGGTGCCAGTGCACTCTCTGGAGTCACTGCACTGCATCCCCAAGGTGCCAGTGCACTCTCTGGACTCACTGCACTGCATCCCCAGTGGTGCCAGTGCACTCTCTGGACTCACTGCAGTGCATCCCCTGTGGTGCCAGTGCACTCTCTGGACTCACTGCACTGCATCCCCAGTGGTGCCAGTGCACTCTCTGGACTCACTGCACTGCATCCCCAGTGGTGCCAGTGCACTCTCTGGACTCACTGCGCTGCATCCCCAGTGGTGCCAGTGCACTCTCTGGACTCACTGCACTGCATCCCCAGTGGTGCCAGTGCACTCTCTGGACTCACTGCAGTGCATCCCCAGTGGTGCCAGTGCACTCTCTGGACTCACTGCACTGCATCCCCTGTGGTGCCAGTGCACTCTCTGGACTCACTGCAGTGCATCCCCAGTGGTGCCAGTGCACTCTCTGGACTCACTGCACTGCATCCCAAGTGGTGCCAGTGCACTCTCTGGACTCACTGCACTGCATCCCCAGTGGTGCCAGTGCACTCTCTGGACTCACTGCAGTGCATCCGAAGTGGTGCCAGTGCACTCTCTGGAGTCACTGCGCTGCATCCCCAGTGGTGCCAGTGCACTCTCTGGACTCACTGCAGTGCATCCCCAGTGGTGCCAGTGCACTCTCTGGACTCACTGCAGTGCATCCTCAGTGGTGCCAGTGCACTCTCTGGATTCACTGCACTGCATCCGCAGTCGTGCCAGTGCACTCTCTGGAGTCACTGCAGTGCATCCCCAGTGGTGCCAGTGCACTCTCTGGACTCACTGCAGTGCATCTCCAATGGTGCCAGTGCAGTCTCTGGACTCACTGCACTGCATCCCCAGTCGTGCCAGTGCAATCTCTGGACTCACTGCAGTGCATCCCCAGTGGTGCCAGTGCACTCTCTGGACTCACTGCACTGCATCCCCAGTGGTGCCAGTGCACTCTCTGGACTCACTGCAGTGCATCCCCAGTGGTGCCTGTGCACTCTCTGGACTCACTGCACTGCATCCCCAGTGGTGCCAGTACACTCTATGGGCTCACTGCACTGCATCCCCTGAGGTGCCATTGCACTCTATGGACTCACTGCAGTGCATCCCCAGTGGTGCCAGTGCACTCTCTGGATTCACTGCACTGCATCCGCAGTGGTGCCAGTGCACTCTCTGGACTCACTGCAGTGCATCCCCAGTGGTGCCAGTGCACTCTCTGGATTCAATGCACTGCATCCCCAGTGGTGCCAGTGCACTCTCTGGACTCACTGCACTGCATCCCCAGTGGTGCCAGTGCACTCTCTGGACTCACTGCACTGCATCCCCAGAGGTGCCAGTGCACTCTCTGGATTCATTGCACTGAATCCCCAGTGGTGCCAGTGCACTCTCTGGACTCACTGCACTGCATCCCCAGTGGTGCCAGTGCACTCTCTGGATTCAATGCACTGCATCCCCAGTGTTGCCAGTGCACTCTCTGGACTCACTGCACTGCATCCCCAGTGGTGCCAGTGCACTCTCTGGACTCACTGCACTGCATCCCCTGTGGTGCCAGTGCACTCTCTGGACTCACTGCAGTGCATCCCCAGTGGTGCCAGTGCACTCTCTGGACTCACTGCAGTGCATCCCCAGTGGTGCCAGTGCACTCTCTGGACTCACTGCAGTGCATCGCCAGTGGTGCCAGTGCACTCTCTGGACTCACTGCACTGCATCCCCAGTGGTGCCAGTGCACTCTCTGGACTCACTGCACTGCATCCCAGTGGTGCCAGTGCACTCTCTGGAGTCACTGCAGTGCATCCCCTGTGGTGGCAGTGCACTCTCTGGACTCACTGCAGTGCATCCCCTGTGGTGCCAGTGCACTCTCTGGACTCACTGCACTGCATTCCCAGTGGTGCCAGTGCACTCTCTGGACTCACTGCGCTGCATCCCCAGTGGTGCCAGTGCACTCTCTGGACTCAATGCAGTGCATCGCCAGTGGTGCCAGTGCATTCTCTGGACTAACTGCATTGAATCCCCACTGGTGCCAGTGCACTCTCTGGACTCACTGCACTGCATCCCCAGTGGTGCCAGTGCACTCTCTGGACTCACTGCACTCAGTGTTGCCAGTGCATTCTCTGGACTAACTGCATTGAATCCCCACTGGTGCCAGTGCACTCTCTGGACTCACTGCATCCCCAGTGGTGCATGCACTCCCAGTGTTGCCAGTGTGGTGCCAGTGCACTCTCTGGACTCACTGCACTGCATCCCCAGTGGTGCCAGTGCACTCTCTGGACTCACTGCACTGCATCCCCAGTGGTGCCAGTGCACTCTCTGGACTCACTGCACTGCTCCCCAGTGGTGCCAGTGCACTCTCTGGACTCACTGCAGTGCATCCCCAGTGGTGCCAGTGCACTCTCTGGACTCACTGCACTGCATCCCCAGTGGTGCCAGTGCACTCTCTGATTCACTGCACTGCATCCCCAGTGTTGCCAGTGCATTCTCTGGACTAACTGCATTGAATCCCCACTGGTGCCAGTGCACTCTCTGGACTCACTGCACTGCATCCCCAGTGGTGCCAGTGCACTCTCTGGACTCTGCATCCCTAGTGTTGCCAGTGCACTCTTTTGTCTCACTGCACTGCATTCCCAAGGTGCCAGTGCACTCTCTGGACTCACTGCACTGCATCCCCAGTGGTGCAGTGCACTCTCTGGATCACTGCACTGCATCCCCAAGGTGCCAGTGCACTCTCTGGACTCACTGCACTGCATCCCCAGTGGTGCCAGTGTGCAGTCGTGCCAGTGCACTCTCTGGACTCACTGCAGTGCATCCCCTGTGGTGCCAGTGCACTCTCTGGACTCACTGCACTGCATCGCCAGTGGTGCCAGTGCACTCTCTGGACTCACTGCACTGCATCCCCAGTGGTGCCAGTGCACTCTCTGCACTCACTGCGCTGCATCCCCAGTGGTGCCAGTGCACTCTATGGACTCACTGCACTGCATCCCAAGTGGTGCCAGTGCACTCTCTGGACTCACTGCAGTGCATCCCCAGTGGTGCCAGTGCACTCTATGGACTCACTGCACTGCATTCCCTGTGGTGCCAGTGCACTCTCTGGACTCACTGCAGTGCATCCGCAGTGGTGCCAGTGCACTCTGTGGACTCACTGCACTGCATCCCAAGTGGTGCCAGTGAACCCTCTGGACTCACTGCACTGCATCCCCAGTGGTGCCAGTGCACTCTCTGGACTCACTGCAGTGCATCCGAAGTGGTGCCAGTGCACTCTCTGGAGTCACTGCGCTGCATCCCCAGTGGTGCCAGTGCACTCTCTGGACTCACTGCACTGCATCCCCAGTGGTGCCAGTGCATTCTCTGGACTCACTGCATTGCATCCCCACTGGTGCCAGTGCACTCTCTGGAGTCACTGCACTGCATCCCCAGTGGTGCCAGTGCACTCTCTGGACTCACTGCAGTGCATCCCCAGTGGTGCCAGTGCACTCTCTGGACTCACTGCAATGCATCCCAGTGGTGCCAGTGCACTCTCTGGACTCACTGCACTGCATCCCCAGTGGTGCCAGTGCACTCTCTGGACTCACTGCACTGCATCCCCAGTGGTGCCAGTGCACTCTCTGGACTCACTGCACTGCATCCCCAGTGGTGCCAGTGCACTCTCTGGACTCACTGCATTGCATCCCCAGTGGTGCCAGTGCACTCTCTGGAGTCACTGCACTGCATCCCCAGTGGTGCCAGTGCACTCTCTGGACTCACTGCACTGCATCCCCAGTGGTGCCAGTGCACTCTCTGGACTCACTGCACTGCATCCCCAGCGGTGCCAGTGCACTCTCTGGACTCACTGCATGGTGCCTGTGCATCTATGGACCCAGTGAGTGCCAGTGCACTCTCTGGACTCACTGCAGTGCATCCCGAGTGGTGCCAGTGCACTCTCTGGACTCACTGCACTGCATCCCCAGTGGTGCCAGTGCACTCTCTGGACTCACTGCAGTGCATCCCCTGTGGTGCCAGTGCACTCTCTGGACTCACTGCACTGCATCCCCAGTGGTGCCAGTGCACTCTCTGGACTCACTGCACTGCATCCCCAGAGGTGCCAGTGCACTCTCTGGACTCACTGCACTGCATCCCCAGTGGTGCCAGTGCACTCTCTGGACTCACTGCAGTGCATCCCAGTGGTGCCAGTGCACTCTCTGGACTCACTGCAGTGCATCCCCAGTGGTGCCAGTGCACTCTCTGGACTCACTGCACTGCATCCCCAGTGGTGCCAGTGCACTCTCTGGACTCACTGCACTGCATCCCCAGTGGTGCCAGTGCACTCTCTGGACTCACTGCAGTGCATCCCCAGTGGTGGCAGTGCACTCTCTGGACTCACTGCAGTGCATCCCCAATGGTGCCAGTGCAGTCTCTGGACTCACTGCACTGCATCCCCAGTCGTGCCAGTGCAATCTCTGGACTCACTGCAGTGCATCCCCAGTGGTGCCAGTGCACTCTCTGTAGTCACTGCACTGCATCCCCAGTGGTGCCAGTGCACTCTCTGGACTCACTGCACTGCATCCCCAGTGTGCCAGTGCACTCTCTGGATTCACTGCACTGCATCCCCAGTGGTTCCAGTGCACTCTCTGGACTCACTGCAGTGCATCGCCACTGGTGCCAGTGCACTCTCTGGACTCACTGCACTGCATCCCCTGTGGTGCAGTGCACTCTCTGGACTCACTGCACTGCATCCCCAGTGGTGCCATTGCACTCTATGGACTCACTGCACTGCATCCCCAGTGGTGCCAGTGCACTCTCTGGATTCACTGCACTGCATCCCCAGTGGTGCCAGTGCACTCTCTGGACTCACTGCAGTGCATCCTCAGTGGTGCCAGTGCATTCTCTAGATTCACTGCACTGCATCCGCAGTCGTGCCAGTGCACTCTCTGGAGTCACTGCAGTGCATCCCCAGTGGTGCCAGTGCAGTCTCTGGACTCACTGCAGTGCATCCCCAATGGTGCCAGTGCAGTCTCTGGACTCACTGCACTGCATCCCCAGTGGTGCCAGTGCACTCTCTGGACTCACTGTAATGCAGCCCCAGTGGTGCCAGTGCACTCTCTGCACTCACTGCACTGCATCTTCAGTGGTGCCAGTGCACTCTCTGGAGTCACTGCAGTGCATCCCCAGTGGCGCCTGTGCACTCTCTGGACTCACTGCGCTGCATCGCGAGTGGTGCCAGTGCACTCTCTGGACTCACTGCACTGCATCCCCAGTGGTGCCAGTGCACTCTCTGCACTCACTGCGCTGCATCCCCAGTGGTGCCAGTGCACTCTCTGGACTCAATGCAGTGCATCGCCAGTGGTGCCAGTGCATTCTCTGGACTAACTGCATTGAATCCCCACTGGTGCCAGTGCACTCTCTGGACTCACTGCACTGCATCCACAGTGGTGCCAGTGCACTCTCTGGACTCACTGCACTGCATCCCCAGTGTTGCCAGTGCATTCTCTGGACTAACTGCATTGAATCCCCACTGGTGCCAGTGCACTCTCTGGACTCACTGCACTGCATCCCCAGTGGTGCCAGTGCACTCTCTGGACTCACCGCAATGCATCCCTAGTGTTGCCAGTGCACTCTCTGGAGTCACTGCACTGCATTCCCAAGGTGCCAGTGCACTCTCTGGACTCACTGCACTGCATCCCCAGTGGTGCCAGTGCACTCTCTGGAGTCACTGCACTGCATCCCCAAGGTGCCAGTGCACTCTCTGGACTCACTGCACTGAATCCCCAGTGGTGCCAGTGCACTCTCTGGACTCACTGCACTGCATCCCCAGTGGTGCCAGTGCACTCTCTGGAGTCATTGCAGTGCATCCCCAGTGGTGCCAGTGCACTCTCTGGACTCACTGCAGTGCATCCCCTGTGGTGCCAGTGCACTCTCTGGACTCACTGCACTGCATCCCCAGTGGTGCCAGTGCACTCTCTGGACTCACTGCACTGCATCCCCAGTGGTGCCAGTGCACTCTCTGCACTCACTGCGCTGCATCCCCAGTGGTGCCAGTGCACTCTATGGACTCACTGCACTGCATCCCCAGTGGTGCCAGTGCACTCTCTGGACTCACTGCACTGCATCCCCTGTGGTGCCAGTGCACTCTCTGGACTCACTGCACTGCATTCCCTGTGGTGCTAGTGCACTCTCTGGACTCACTGCAGTGCATCCGCAGTGGTGCCAGTGTACTCTGTGGACTCACTGCACTGCATCCCAAGTGGTGCCAGTGAACCCTCTGGACTCACTGCACTGCATCCCCAGTGGTGCCAGTGCACTCTCTGGACTCACTGCAGTGCATCGCCAGTGGTGCCAGTGCACTCTATGGACTCACTGCAGTGCATCCCCAGTGGTGCCAGTGCACTCTCTGGATTCACTGCACTGCATCCGCAGTGGTGCCAGTGCACTCTCTGGACTCACTGCAGTGCATCCCCAGTGGTGCCAGTGCACTCTCTGGATTCAATGCACTGCATCCCCAGTGGTGCCAGTGCACTCTCTGGACTCACTGCACTGCATCCCAGTGGTGCCAGTGCACTCTCTGGACTCACTGCACTGCATCCCCAGAGGTGCCAGTGCACTCTCTGGATTCATTGCACTGAATCCCCAGTGGTGCCAGTGCACTCTCTGGACTCACTGCACTGCATCCCCAGTGGTGCCAGTGCACTCTCTGGATTCAATGCACTGCATCCCCAGTGTTGCCAGTGCACTCTCTGGACTCACTGCACTGCATCCCCAGTGGTGCCAGTGCACTCTCTGGACTCACTGCACTGCATCCCCAGTGGTGCCAGTGCACTCTCTGGACTCACTGCACTGCATCCCCTGTGGTGCCAGTGCACTCTCTGGACTCACTGCAGTGCATCCCCAGTGGTACCAGTGCACTCTCTGGACTCACTGCAGTGCATCGCCAGTGGTGCCAGTGCACTCTCTGGACTCACTGCAGTGCATCGCCAGTGGTGCCAGTGCACTCTCTGGACTCACTGCACTGCATCCCCAGTGGTGCCAGTGCACTCTCTGGACTCACTGCACTGCATCCCAGTGGTGCCAGTGCACTCTCTGGAGTCACTGCAGTGCATCCCCTGTGGTGGCAGTGCACTCTCTGGACTCACTGCAGTGCATCCCCTGTGGTGCCAGTGCACTCTCTGGACTCACTGCACTGCATTCCCAGTGGTGCCAGTGCACTCTCTGGACTCACTGCGCTGCATCCCCAGTGGTGCCAGTGCACTCTCTGGACTCAATGCAGTGCATCGCCAGTGGTGCCAGTGCATTCTCTGGACTAACTGCATTGAATCCCCACTGGTGCCAGTGCACTCTCTGGACTCACTGCACTGCATCCCCAGTGGTGCCAGTGCACTCTCTGGACTCACTGCACTGCATCCCCAGTGTTGCCAGTGCATTCTCTGGACTAACTGCATTGAATCCCCACTGGTGCCAGTGCACTCTCTGGACTCACTGCACTGCATCCCCAGTGGTGCCAGTGCACTCTCTGGACTCACCGCAATGCATCCCTAGTGTTGCCAGTGCACTCTTTTGTCTCACTGCACTGCATTCCCAAGGTGCCAGTGCACTCTCTGGACTCACTGCACTGCATCCCCAGTGGTGCCAGTGCATTCTCTGGAGTCACTGCACTGCATCCCCAAGGTGCCAGTGCACTCTCTGGACTCACTGCACTGCATCCCCAGTGGTGCCAGTGCACTCTCTGGACTCACTGCACTGCATCCCCAGTGGTGCCAGTGCACTCTCTGGACTCACTGCAGTGCATCCCCAGTGGTGCCAGTGCACTCTCTGGACTCACTGCAGTGCATCCCCTGTGGTGCCAGTGCACTCTCTGGACTCACTGCACTGCATCCCCAGTGGTGCCAGTGCACTCTCTGGACTCACTGCACTGCATCCCCAGTGGTGCCAGTGCACTCTCTGGACTCACTGCACTGCATTCCCTGTGGTGCCAGTGCACTCTCTGGACTCACTGCAGTGCATCCGCAGTGGTGCCAGTGCACTCTGTGGACTCACTGCACTGCATCCCAAGTGGTGCCAGTGAACCCTCTGGACTCACTGCAGTGCATCCGAAGTGGTGCCAGTGCACTCTCTGGAGTCACTGCGCTGCATCCCCAGTGGTGCTAGTGCACTCTCTGGACTCACTGCAGTGCATCCCCAGTGGTGCCAGTGCACTCTCTGGACTCACTGCAGTGCATCCTCAGTGGTGCCAGTGCACTCTCTGGATTCACTGCACTGCATCCGCAGTCGTGCCAGTGCACTCTCTGGAGTCACTGCAGTGCATCCCCAGTGGTGCCAGTGCAGTCTCTGGACTCACTGCAGTGCATCTCCAATGGTGCCAGTGCAGTCTCTGGACTCACTGCACTGCATCCCCAGTCGTGCCAGTGCAATCTCTGGACTCACTGCAGTGCATCCCCAGTGGTGCCACTGCCCTCTCTGGACTCACTGCACTGCATCCCCAGTGGTTCCAGTGCACTCTCTGGACTCACTGCAGTGCATCCCCAGTGGTGCCTGTGCACTCTCTGGACTCACTGCACTGCATCCCCAGTGGTGCCAGTACACTCTATGGGCTCACTGCACTGCATCCCCTGAGGTGCCATTGCACTCTATGGACTCACTGCAGTGCATCCCCAGTGGTGCCAGTGCACTCTCTGGATTCACTGCACTGCATCCCCAGTGGTGCCAGTGCACTCTCTGGACACACTGCAGTGCATCCCCAGTGGTGCCAGTGCACTCTCTGGATTCAATGCACTGCATCCCCAGTGGTGCCAGTGCACTCTCTGGACTCACTGCCCTGCATCCCCAGTGGTGCCAGTGCACTCTCTGGACTCACTGCACTGCATCCCCAGAGGTGCCAGTGCACTCTCTGGATTCATTGCACTGAATCCCCAGTGGTGCCAGTGCAGTCTCTGGACTCACTGCACTGCATCCCCAGTGGTGCCAGTGCACTCTCTGGATTCAATGCACTGCATCCCCAGTGTTGCCAGTGCACTCTCTGGACTCACTGCACTGCATCCCCAGTGGTGCCAGTGCACTCTCTGGACTCACTGCACTGCATCCCCAGTGGTGCCAGTGCACTCTCTGGACTCACTGCACTGCATCCCCTGTGGTGCCAGTGCACTCTCTGGACTCACTGCAGTGCATCCCCAGTGGTACCAGTGCACTCTCTGGACTCACTGCAGTGCATCGCCAGTGGTGCCAGTGCACTCTCTGGACTCACTGCAGTGCATCCCCAGTGGTGCCAGTGCACTCTCTGGACTCACTGCACTGCATCCCAGTGGTGCCAGTGCACTCTCTGGAGTCACTGCAGTGCATCCCCTGTGGTGGCAGTGCACTCTCTGGACTCACTGCAGTGCATCCCTAGTGGTGCCAGTGCACTCTCTGGACTCACTGCACTGCATCCCCAGTGGTGCCAGTGCACTCTCTGGACTCACTGCACTGCATCCCCAAGGTGCCTGTGCACTCTCTGGACTCACTGCAGTGCATTCCCAGTGGTGCCAGTGCACTCTCTGGAGTCACTGCAGTGCATTCCCAGTGGTGCCAGTGCACTCTCTGGACTCACTGCACTGCATCCCCAGTGGTGCCAGTGCACTCTCTGGATTCACTGCAGTGCATCCCCAGTGGTGCCAGTGCACTCTCTGGATTCACTGCACTGCATCCCCAGTGGTACCAGTGCACTCTCTGGACTCACTGCAGTGCATCCCCAGTGGTGCCAGTGCACTCTCTGGATTCACTGCACTGCATCCCCAGTGGTGCCAGTGCACTCTCTGGACTCACTGCAGTGCATCCCCAGTGTTGCCAGTGCATTCTCTGGACTCACTGCAGTGCATCCCCAGTGGTGCCAGTGCACTCTCTGGATTCACTGCACTGCATCCCCACTGGTGCCAGTGCACTCTCTGGACTCACTGCACTGCATCCCCAGTGGTGCCAGTGCACTCTCTGGACTCACTGCACTGCATCCCCAGTGGTGCCAGTGCACTCTCTGGACTCACTGCAGTGCATCCCCAATGGTTCCAGTGCAGTCTCTGGACTCACTGCACTGCATCCCCAGTCGTGCCAGTGCAATCTCTGGACTCACTGCAGTGCATCCCCAGTGGTGCCACTGCCCTCTCTGGACTCACTGCACTGCATCCCTAATGTTGCCAGTCCACTCTCTGGATTCACTGCACTGCATCTCCTATGATGCCAGTGCACTCTTTGGACTCACTGCACTACATCCCCAGTGGTGCCAGTGCACTCTCTGGACTCACTGCAGTGCATCCCCAGTGGTGCCAGTGCACTCTCTGGACTCACTGCAGTGCATCGCCAGTGGTGACAGTGCACTCTCTGGACTCACTGCACTGCATCCCCAGTGTGCCAGTGCACTCTCTGGATTCACTGCACTGCATCCCCAGTGGTTCCAGTGCACTCTCTGGACTCACTGCAGTGCATCCCTAATGTTGCCAGTGCACTCTCTGGATTCAATGCACTGCATCCCCAGTGGTGCCAGTGCACTCTCTGGACTCACTGCACTGCATCCCCAGTGGTGCCAGTGCACTCTCTGTACTCACTGCACTGCATCCCCAGAGGTGCCAGTGCACTCTCTGGATTCATTGCACTGAATCCCCAGTGGTGCCAGTGCACTCTCTGGACTCACTGCAGTGCATCCCCTGTGGTGGCAGTGCACTCTCTGGACTCACTGCAGTGCATCCCCAGTGGTGCCAGTGCACTCTCTGGACTCACTGCACTGCATCCCCAGTGGTGCCAGTGCACTCTCTGGACTCACTGCACTGCATCCCCAGTGGTGCCAGTGCACTCTCTGGACTCACTGCAGTGCATCCCCAGTGGTACCAGTGCACTCTCTGGACTCACTGCAGTGCATCCCCAGTGGTGCCAGTGCACTCTCTGGACTCACTGCACTGCATCCCCAGTGGTGCCAGTGCACTCTCTGGACTCAATGCACTGCATCCCCAGTGGTGCCAGTGCACTCTCTGGACTCACTGCACTGCATCCCAGTGGTGCCAGTGCACTCTCTGGAGTCACTGCAGTGCATCCCCTGTGGTGGCAGTGCACTCTCTGGACTCACTGCAGTGCATCCCCAGTGGTGCCAGTGCACTCTCTGGACTCACTGCACTGCATCCCCAGTGGTGCCAGTGCACTCTCTCGACTCACTGCACTGCATCCCCAAGGTGCCTGTGCACTCTCTGGACTCACTGCAGTGCATCCCCAGTGGTGCCAGTGCACTCTCTGGAGTCACTGCAGTGCATTCCCAGTGGTGCCAGTGCACTCTCTGGACTCACTGCACTGCATCCCCAGTGGTGCCAGTGCACTCTCTGGACTCACTGCACTGCATCCTCAGTGGTGCCAGTGCACTCTCTGGACTCACTGCACTGCATCCCCAGTGGTGCCAGTGTACTCTCTGGATTCACTGCACTGCATCCCCAGTGGTGCCAGTGCACTCTCTGGACTCACTGCAGTGCATCCCCAGTGGTGCCAGTGCACTCTCTGGATTCACTGCACTGCATCCCCAGTGGTGCCAGTGCACTCTCTGGACTCACTGCAGTGCATCCCCAAGGTGCCAGTGCACTCTCTGGACTCACTGCACTGCATCCCCAGTGGTGCCAGTGCACTCTCTGGACTCACTGCAGTGCATCCCCAGTGGTACCATTGCACTCTCTGGATTCACTGCACTGCATCCGCAGTGGTGCCAGTGCACTCTCTGGACTCACTGTAGTGCATCCCCAGTGGTGCCAGTGCACTCTCTGGACTCACTGCACTGCATCCCGAGTGGTGCCAGTGCACTCTCTGGACTCAATGCACTGCATCCCCAGTGGTGCCAGTGCACTCTCTGGACTCACTGCACTGCATCACCAGTGGTGCCAGTGCACTCTATGGACTCACTGCACTGCATCCCCAGAGGTGCCAGTGCACTCTCTGGATTCATTGCACTGAATCCCCAGTGGTGCCAGTGCACTCTATGGACTCACTGCACTGCATCCCCAGTGGTGCCAGTGTGCTCTCTGGATTCAATGCACTGCATCCCCAGTGTTGCCAGTGCACTCTCTGGACTCACTGCAGTGCATCCCCAGTGGTGCCAGTGCACTCTCTGGACTCACTGCACTGCATCCCCAGTGGTGCCAGTGCACTCTATGGGCTCACTGCACTGCATCCCCTGTGGTGCCAGTGCACTCTCTGGACTCACTGCAGTGCATCTCCAGTGGTACCAGTGCACTCTCTGGACTCACTGCAGTGCATCCCCAGTGGTGCCAGTGCACTCTCTGGACTCACTGCCCTGCATCCCCAGTGGTGCCAGTGCACTCTCTGGACTCACTGCACTTCATCCCCAGTGGTGCCAGTGCACTCTCCGGACTCACTGCAGTGCATCCCCAGTGGTGCCAGTGCACTCTCTGGATTCACTGCACTGCATCCCCAGTGGTGCCAGTGCACTCTCTGGACTCACTGCAGTGCATCCCCAGTGTTGCCAGTGCATTCTCTGGACTCACTGCAGTGCATCCCCAGTGGTGCCAGTGCACTCTCTGGAATCACTGCAGTGCATCCCCAGTGGTGCCAGTGCACTCTCTGAAGTCACTGCAGTGCATCCCCAGTGGTGCCAGTGCACTCTCTGGACTCACTGCACTGCATCCCCAGTGGTGCCAGTGCACTCTCTGAAGTCACTGCAGTGCATCCCCAGTGGTGCCAGTGCACTCTCTGGACTCACTGCACTGCATCCCCACTGGTGCCAGTGCACTCTCTGGACTCACTGCACTGCATCCCCAGTGGTGCCAGTGCACTCTCTGGACTCACTGCAGTGCATCCCCAATGGTGCCAGTGCAGTCTCTGGACTCACTTCACTGCATCCCCAGTCGTGCCAGTGCAATCTCTGGACTCACTGCAGTGCATCCCCAGTGGTGCCACTGCCCTCTCTGGACTCACTGCACTGCATCCCTAATGTTGCCAGTCCACTCTCTGGATTCACTGCACTGCATCCCCAGTGGTGCCAGTGCACTCTTTGGACTCACTGCACTACATCCCCAGTGGTGCCAGTGCACTCTCTGGACTCACTGCAGTGCATCCCCAGTGGTGCCAGTGCACTCTCTGGACTCACTGCAGTGCATCGCCAGTGGTGACAGTGCACTCTCTGGACTCACTGCACTGCATCCCCAGTGTGCCAGTGCACTCTCTGGATTCACTGCACTGCATCCCCAGTGGTTCCAGTGCACTCTCTGGACTCACTGCAGTGCATCCCTAATGTTGCCAGTGCACTCTCTGGATTCAATGCACTGCATCCCCAGTGGTGCCAGTGCACTCTCTGGACTCACTGCACTGCATCCCCAGTGGTGCCAGTGCACTCTCTGTACTCACTGCACTGCATCCCCAGAGGTGCCAGTGCACTCTCTGGATTCATTGCACTGAATCCCCAGTGGTGCCAGTGCACTCTCTGGACTCACTGCAGTGCATCCCTAATGTTGCCAGTGCACTCTCTGGATTCAATGCACTGCATCCCCAGTGGTGCCAGTGCACTCTCTGGACTCACTGCACTGCATCCCCAGTGGTGCCAGTGCACTCTCTGGACTCACTGCACTGCATCCCCAGTGGTGCCAGTGCACTCTCTGGACTCATTGCACTGCATCCCAGTGGTGCCAGTGCACTCTCTGGAGTCACTGCAGTGCATCCCCTGTGGTGGCAGTGCACTCTCTGGACTCACTGCACTGCATCCCCAGTGGTGCCAGTGCACTCTCTGGACTCACTGCACTGCATCCCCAGTGGTGCCAGTGCACTCTCTGGACTCACTGCACTGCATCCCAGTGGTGCCAGTGCACTCTCTGGAGTCACTGCAGTGCATCCCCAGTGGTGCCAGTGCACTCTCTGGAGTCACTGCAGTGCATTCCCAGTGGTGCCAGTGCACTCTCTGGACTCACTGCACTGCATCCCCAGTGGTGCCAGTGCACTCTCTGGACTCACTGCACTGCATCCCCAGTGGTGCCAGTGTACTCTCTGGATTCACTGCACTGCATCCCCAGTGGTGCCAGTGCACTCTCTGGACTCACTGCAGTGCATCCCCAGTGGTGCCAGTGCACTCTCTGGATTCACTGCACTGCATCCCCAGTGGTGCCAGTGCACTCTCTGGACTCACTGCAGTGCATCCCCAAGGTGCCAGTGCACTCTCTGGACTCACTGCACTGCATCCCCAGTGGTGCCAGTGCACTCTCTGGACTCACTGCAGTGCATCCCCAGTGGTGCCAGTGCACTCTCTGGATTCACTGCACTGCATCCGCAGTGGTGCCAGTGCACTCTCTGGACTCACTGTAGTGCATCCCCAGTGGTGCCAGTGCACTCTCTGGACTCACTGCACTGCATCCCCAGTGGTGCCAGTGCACTCTCTGGATTCAATGCACTGCATCCCCAGTGGTGCCAGTGCACTCTCTGGACTCACTGCACTGCATCACCAGTGGTGCCAGTGCACTCTCTGGACTCACTGCACTGCATTCCCAGAGGTGCCAGTGCACTCTCTGGATTCATTGCACTGAATCCCCAGTGGTGCCAGTGCACTCTCTGGACTCACTGCACTGCATCCCCAGTGGTGCCAGTGTGCTCTCTGGACTCACTGCACTGCATCCCCAGTGGTGCCAGTGCACTCTATGGGCTCACTGCACTGCATCCCCTGTGGTGCCAGTGCACTCTCTGGACTCACTGCAGTGCATCCCCAGTGGTACCAGTGCACTCTCTGGACTCACTGCAGTGCATCCCCAGTGGTGCCAGTGCACTCTCTGGACTCACTGCCCTGCATCCCCAGTGGTGCCAGTGCACTCTCTGGACTCACTGCACTGCATCCCCAGTGGTGCCAGTGCACTCTCTGGATTCACTGCAGTGCATCCCCAGTGGTGCCAGTGCACTCTCTGGATTCACTGCACTGCATCCCCAGTGGTGCCAGTGCACTCTCTGGACTCACTGCAGTGCATCCCCAGTGTTGCCAGTGCATTCTCTGGACTCACTGCAGTGCATCCCCAGTGGTGCCAGTGCACTCTCTGGAATCACTGCAGTGCATCCCCAGTGGTGCCAGTGCACTCTCTGAAGTCACTGCAGTGCATCCCCAGTGGTGCCAGTGCACTCTCTGGACTCACTGCACTGCATCCCCAGTGGTGCCAGTGCACTCTCTGGACTCACTGCACTGCATCCCCAGTGTTGCCAGTACACTCTCTGGATTCACTGCACTGCATCCCCAGTGGTGCCAGTGCACTCTCTGGACTCACTGCAGTGCATCCCCAGTGGTGCCAGTGCACTCTCTGGATTCACTGCACTGCATCCCCAGTGGTGCCAGTGCACTCTCTGGACTCACTGCAGTGCATCCCCAGTGGTGCCAGTGCACTCTCTGGATTCACTGCACTGCATCCCCAGTGGTGCCAGTGCACTCTCTGGACTCACTGCAGTGCATCCCCAAGGTGCCAGTGCACTCTCTGGACTCACTGCACTGCATCCCCAGTGGTGCCAGTGCACTCTCTGGACTCACTGCAGTGCATCCCCAGTGGTACCATTGCACTCTCTGGATTCACTGCACTGCATCCGCAGTGGTGCCAGTGCACTCTCTGGACTCACTGTAGTGCATCCCCAGTGGTGCCAGTGCACTCTCTGGACTCACTGCACTGCATCCCGAGTGGTGCCAGTGCACTCTCTGGACTCAATGCACTGCATCCCCAGTGGTGCCAGTGCACTCTCTGGACTCACTGCACTGCATCACCAGTGGTGCCAGTGCACTCTATGGACTCACTGCACTGCATCCCCAGAGGTGCCAGTGCACTCTCTGGATTCATTGCACTGAATCCCCAGTGGTGCCAGTGCACTCTATGGACTCACTGCACTGCATCCCCAGTGGTGCCAGTGTGCTCTCTGGATTCAATGCACTGCATCCCCAGTGTTGCCAGTGCACTCTCTGGACTCACTGCAGTGCATCCCCAGTGGTGCCAGTGCACTCTCTGGACTCACTGCACTGCATCCCCAGTGGTGCCAGTGCACTCTATGGGCTCACTGCACTGCATCCCCTGTGGTGCCAGTGCACTCTCTGGACTCACTGCAGTGCATCTCCAGTGGTACCAGTGCACTCTCTGGACTCACTGCAGTGCATCCCCAGTGGTGCCAGTGCACTCTCTGGACTCACTGCCCTGCATCCCCAGTGGTGCCAGTGCACTCTCTGGACTCACTGCACTGCATCCCCAGTGGTGCCAGTGCACTCTCCGGACTCACTGCAGTGCATCCCCAGTGGTGCCAGTGCACTCTCTGGATTCACTGCACTGCATCCCCAGTGGTGCCAGTGCACTCTCTGGACTCACTGCAGTGCATCCCCAGTGTTGCCAGTGCATTCTCTGGACTCACTGCAGTGCATCCCCAGTGGTGCCAGTGCACTCTCTGGAATCACTGCAGTGCATCCCCAGTGGTGCCAGTGCACTCTCTGAAGTCACTGCAGTGCATCCCCAGTGGTGCCAGTGCACTCTCTGGACTCACTGCACTGCATCCCCAGTCGTGCCAGTGCACTCTCTGAAGTCACTGCAGTGCATCCCCAGTGGTGCCAGTGCACTCTCTGGACTCACTGCACTGCATCCCCACTGGTGCCAGTGCACTCTCTGGACTCACTGCACTGCATCCCCAAGGTGCCAGTGCACTCTCTGGACTCACTGCAGTGCATCCCCAATGGTGCCAGTGCAGTCTCTGGACTCACTGCACTGCATCCCCAGTCGTGCCAGTGCAATCTCTGGACTCACTGCAGTGCATCCCCAGTGGTGCCACTGCCCTCTCTGGACTCACTGCACTGCATCCCTAATGTTGCCAGTCCACTCTCTGGATTCACTGCACTGCATCCCCAGTGGTGCCAGTGCACTCTTTGGACTCACTGCACTACATCCCCAGTGGTGCCAGTGCACTCTCTGGACTCACTGCAGTGCATCCCCAGTGGTGCCAGTGCACTCTCTGGACTCACTGCAGTGCATCGCCAGTG
>NC_089911.1:2420444-2425444 GCF_040182565.1 Anser cygnoides
CAGCATTATGGGTCAGCTACCTGGAACCCGAATGAGTTGGTATCAGGAGCCCGAGAACCTATTTATAATTTGAACCCAATAATTAGGTTGCAAGCTATCCTCGAAGTTGTAACCAATCAAACAGCGACGGCCTTGGATCTTCTGGCTGATCAATCCACTCAGATGAGGAATGCTATCTTTCAACATAGAATGGTCTTAGACTATTTACTAGCAGAAGAAGGGGGAGTGTGTGGAAAACTGAACGATTCTAATTGTTGTTTACAAATTGATGATAATGGAAAAGTGGTCAAGCAGATAACAAAGGAAATTAGGAAGTTAGCCCACATCCCAATACAAACCTGGAAGGGTATGTATTGGGATTTCTTTTCGTGGTTGCCCGGTGGACCATGGGTTAAAAGAATGCTATTTTTATTTTTATGTGGTGTAATGACATTATTGTTTATATCTTGTATGATACCTTGCTTTACGTTGTTGATACGGCAGATAATAAATAGCACCCAATTTGTGATGACTTTGGGAGAGAAAAGGTGATGTGTCGATAATGATGCTTAAGAAATGGACACCCCGAGAACTGACTGATGAAATCCAACTGCTACTAACAAAAGTTGAAGAAGAGACACGAATTGATGATATTAAAAAAAAAAAAAAGGGAGGAATTGTAAGGAATAGTCCAGCAATTCGTGCCACTAAGGGGTTTGAAGGGTTAACATTGAGGCCTGGGTTTAGGCGAGAAGAGAACAAAGGGATTTCTTCAGAGAAAAACTGCTGACTTTGCACGGACGTGCAGTAACTTCTGACAGCCGGCCAAGAGACCACTAGATAAGGAGGAAGAATATGAGCCTCCCTGTCCGAGCGGCCCCCGAGAAACCAACAGAGACTGATAAGCAGGCGCCCCTGGGAGGACTTCGGATTCGGGAAACCAATTATAATAACCCTGCCTCTTCTAGAAGTAGTAATGAATATGTATTAGCCTAGGAGCATAAAAACCAGCCGCCTTACGTAACAGGTGTGCGTCCTGGTGGAGCAGAGACTCCCGGCGCACCCAGCGCTGTTTGCTTGCCTCTATTCATTTAATAAATTGTAAACTTTGATTGTAATCCTATTTGGGACTCAGTCATTTATAACAATACTGAAAAAGAAACACATCTGAAGCCACTTACGACTGAGGTTATTGATAACACGCGTAGGCTCGATAGCATCAACAGTGCAACGCAGGGCCTGGTTAATGTGAGTCTCCATCGTGCACATCATGCAAAAATCTTGTTCACGACCTGAAGAGTGAAAGAAGAAAGCATCCCAGTCTAGCGAAACAGACATAACTACAAACAAACATATAAGTAACATTTAAACTATAGATACAGTATCCACTCTCCTTGTCCCAACAGTCTCGTAACATTTCATTTCACACAACTTTATAGAATAAAAATATCCATTAAGCTTGTGTTCAAGTGCATTTTGTGATGAGAAATCTAAAAGACTACTGCAAAGTCACGTTTGTGAAGGCTGACAGGAATGTGAACTCCACAGGCTGCAAAATATATGAGGAAAGAATATTTGACATTGATGATACAGCATTAAGAGAATGTGGGTTATTTTCAGCACAGTGCTGTCAGGTGAGCTTCATGATACAGAGCTACGAGTCCTTTGGGAGAAAGGAAAAACTAAAGTAATGTATGTAATAGTACTTCTGCCCTCCTTTTTTCAACAGGATTCTTAACTGAAACAATTTCTATATACAGGAAGAAAACAGTTAAATTTCTAGGTATCGATACAAAGATACCAGCCTAAAAAGCATACACGTTTAGTACAACATTTAGTTTATAGTACAACATTTTATTTAGAACAAAATCAGTCTAGATTTTAATACAGTCCCACAAAAAAATCTAGTCATGTTCATAACAGCTCATATTGCTTTCTAGTTTTTTTTGTTTGTTTGTTTGTTTTTTTAATTGGTTCAACAACGAACAGACCATTTATTGTAGTGCATTATGGAACCTAGGCTGTGAAGACTAAAGACCTATGATGCCAACATCCTAAATTTTATTGCCTTTCTAGCAGCAGGAAGCCCAAATAGCCCAAATGCCAAATGTTCATTAAATGCATTCCTGTCCAATGCACTTCATTATTCCCATGAAGCAAGAAAAGATCCTTTTAAAAAAACAAACAAACAAACAAACAAAAAAACCACATGGTGCATTAAACGCACTCCATATGCTATTCTGAGCCCACTGCTAACACAATGCTCAAAGCCAGCTTCTACAGGTAAAATCAGGCAAGTAACTTTGTCTCACAGAATCACTGCTGTTCTTTCACCTTCAGAGCTATCCAACAGATTTAAAATACTGTTAGAAAGTACTCACATGACTGGCTGTGCTCAAGAGAAAGCATGTAATTAGCAAGTGGGGGGGTGTAGGTCAAACACTGTAGAGTAGCATTAAGAAAGCGTGTGTTGCCAAGATTGTACAGGCCAACTCCAACACTTTGTGTTTCTTGCCAATCCATACGTATCTTCTCAGGTGGAAAAAGAATCCTTTGTGGCGGAGCAAGTCCATCAGTAACAACTGCAAGAAAGTTATATTTAAAAAGAGATTTTGTTTGTTTGTTTCTAAGAAAGGCATTAGGTATATATAGGTATAGTAAATATATAAAGTATATATAGGTATAGTAAAAATACTATTCTGCGGGAGCACCTAGAGGAACTAGCTACAATCCAAAACAGAAAAACTTATTGCAGACAGCTTTAATACCGCCAAATTCAAATTGGCTGGTCAGCACAACGTTTTGGGAAAAAAAAAGTTTAGTCAACCATTTTAATTTTTCTAAGGCAAGTCTAACTGCCATCCTGTTTTTAGTATCTAAAGCCAAGTTCCTCTCCATCTATAATCTTTAACCTGATTACCTCAACTACTGCTTTTTTCCTTATTACAACTTAAACCACAAACTTAGACTTGAAATTATATGGTAATAAATGCAAGGACAATGTAAAAACAAATAACTAGGAATGACGGTACCCCTACAAATATCAGATCTTTTCCTGAGCAATGTTAGCATTCAAAAACCTGTGAATAATGGAAGCTGTGAATAGCAACAATAAAACGCTTTTCTTTGCAAAACAGTCCCCAGTGGTGCCAGTGCACTCTCTGGACTCACTGCAGTGCATTCCCAGTGGTGCCAGTGCACTCTCTGGAGTCACTGCACTGCATCCCCAGTGGTGCCAGTGCACTCTCTGGACTCACTGCAGTGCATGCCCAGTGGTGCCAGTGCACTCTCTGGACTCACTGCAGTGCATCCCCACTGGTGCCAGTGCACTCTCTGGACTCACTGCACTGCATCCCCAGTGGTGCCAGTGCACTCTCTGGACTCACTGCACTCCATCCCCAGTGGTGCCAGTCCACTCTATGGGCTCACTGCACTGCATCCCCTGTTGTGCCAGTGCACTCTCTGGACTCACTGCACTGCATCCCCAGTGGTGCCAGTGCACTCTCTGGACTCATTGCAGTGCATCCCCAGTGGTGCCAGTGCACTCTCTGGACTCACTGCACTGCATCCCCAGTGGTGCCAGTGCACTCTCTGGACTCACTGCAGTGCATCCCCAGTCGTGCCAGTGCACTCTCTGGACTCACTGCACTGCAGCCCCAGTGGTGCCAGTGCACTCTCTGGACTCACTGCACTGCATCCCCAGTGGTGCCAGTGCACTCTCTGGACTCACTGCACTGCATCTTCAGTGGTGCCAGTGCAGTCTCTGGAGTCACTGCAGTGCATCCCCAGTGGTGCCAGTGAAATCTCTGGACACACCGGGGTACATCCCCAGTGGTGCCAGTGCACTCTATGGACTCACTGCGCTGCATTCCCTTGGTGCCAGTGTACTCTCTGGACTCAATGCACTGCATCCCCAGTGGTGCCAGTGCACTCTCTGGACTCACTGCACTGCATCCCCAGTGGTGCCAGTGCACTCTCTGGACTCACTGCACTGCCTACCCAGTGGTGCCAGTGCACTCTCTGGAGTCATTGCAGTGCATCCCCAGTGGTGCCAGTGCACTCTCTGGACTCACTGCACTGCATCCCCAAGGTGCCAGTGCACTCTCTGGACTCACTGCAGTGCATCCCAGTGGTGCCAGTGCACTCTCTGGAGTCACTGCAGTGCATCCCCTGTGGTGGCAGTGCACTCTCTGGACTCACTGCACTGCATCACCAGTGGTGCCAGTGCACTCTCTGGATTCACTGCACTGCATCCCCAGTGGTGCCAGTGCACTCTCTGGACTCACTGCAGTGCATCCCCAGTGGTGCCACTGCCCTCTCTGGACTCACTGCACTGCATCCCCAGTGGTGCCAGTGCACTCTCTGGAGTCAATGCACTGCATCACCAGTGGTGCCAGTGCACTTTCTGGACTCACTGCAGTGCATCCCCAGTGGTGCCAGTGCACTCTCTGGACTCACTGCAGTGCATCCCCAGTGGTGCCAGTGTACTCTCTGGACTCAATGCACTGCATCCCCAGTGGTGCCTGTGCACTCTCTGGACTCACTGCGCTGCATCGCGAGTGGTGCCAGTGCACTCTCTGGACTCACTGCACTGCATCCTCAATGGTGCCTGTGCACTCTCTGGACTCACTGCAGTGCATTCCGAGGAGTGCCAGTGCACTCTCTGGACTCACTGCAATGCATCCCTAGTGTTGCCAGTGCATTCTCTGGACTCACTGCAGTGCATCCCCAGTGGTGCCAGTGTACTCTCTGGACTCAATGCACTGCATTCCCAAGGTGCCAGTGTACTCTCTGGACTCAATGCACTGCATCCCCAGTGGTGCCTGTGCACTCTCTGGACTCACTGCACTGCATCCCCAGTGGTGCCTGTGCACTCTCTGGACTCACTGCACTGCATCCCCAGTGGTGCCAGTGCACTCTCTGGACTCACTGCAGTGCATCCCCAGTGGTGCCAGTGCACTCTCTGGACTCACTGCAGTGCATCCTCAGTGGTGCCAGTGCACTCTCTAGATTCACTGCAC
>NC_089911.1:2447944-2457944 GCF_040182565.1 Anser cygnoides
CCACTGGGGATGCAGTGCAGTGAGTCCAGAGAGTGCACTGGCACCACTGGGAATGCACTGCAGTGACTCCAGAGAGTGCACTGGCACCACTGGGGATGCACTGCAGTGAGTCCAGAGAGTGCACAGGCACCTTGGGGATGCAGTGCAGTGAGTCGAGAGAGTGCACTGGCACCACTGGGGATACAGTGCAGTGAGTCCAGAGAGTGCACTGGCACCACTGGGGATGCAGTGCAGTGAGTCCAGAGAGTGCACTGCCACCACAGGGGATGCACTGCAGTGACTCCAGAGAGTGCACTGGCACCACTGGGATGCAGTGCAATGAGTCCAGAGAGTGCACTGGCACCACTGGGGATGCAGTGCATTGAGTCCAGAGAGTGCACTGGCACCACTGGGGATGCAGTGCAGTGAGTCCAGAGAGTGCACTGGCACCACTGGGGATGCACTGCAGTGAGTCCAGAGAGTGCACTGGTACCACTGGGGATGCACTGCAGTGAGTCCAGAGAGTGCACTGGCACCACTGGGGATGCATGCAGTGAGTCCAGAGAGTGCACTGGCACCACTGCGGATGCCATCCAGAGAGTGCACTGGCACCACTGGGGATGCAGTGCATTGAATCCAGAGAGTGCACTGGCACCACTGGGGATGCACTGCAGTGAGTCCAGAGAGTGCACTGGCCACCACAGGGGATGCACTGCAGTGAGTCCAGAGAGTGCACTGGCACCACTGGGGATGCAGTGCAGTGAATCCAGAGAGTGCACTGGCACCACTGGGGATGCAGTGCAGTGAGTACAGAGAGTGCACTGGCACCACTGGGGATGCAGTGCAGTGAGTCCAGAGAGTGCACTGGCACCACTGGGGATGCAGTGCAGTGAATCCAGAGAGTGCACTGGCACACTGGGGATGCACTGCAGTGAGTCCAGAGAGTGCACTGGCACCACTGGGGATGCAGTGCAGTGAATCCAGAGAGTGCACTGGCACACTGGGGATGCAGTGCAGTGAGTCCAGAGAGTGCACTGGCACCACTGGCGATGCACTGCAGTGAGTCCAGAGAGTGCACTGGCACCACTGGGGATGCACTGCAGTGAGTCTAGAGAGTGCACTGGCACCACTGGGGATGTAGTGCAGTGAGTCCAAAGAGTGCACTGGCACCACTGGGGATGCAGTGCAGTGAGTCCAGAGAGTGCACTGGCACCACTGGGGATGCACTGCAGTGAGTCCAGAGAGTGCACTGGCACCACTGGGGATGCACTGCAGTGAATCCAGAGAGTGCACTGGCACCACTGGGGATGCAGTGCAGTGAGTCCAGAGAGTGCACTGGCACCATTGGGGATGCAGTGCATTGAGTCCAGAGAGTGCACTGGCACCACTGGGGATGCAGTGCAGTGAGTCCAGAGAGTGCACTGGCACCACTGGGAATGCACTGCAGTGACTCCAGAGAGTGCACTGGCACCACTGGGGATGCACTGCAGTGAGTCCAGAGAGTGCACTGGCACCAGGCAGTCCTTGGGGATGCAGTGCAGTGAGTCAGTGAGAGAGTGCACTGGCACCACTGGGGATGCAGTGCAGTGAGTCCAGAGAGTGCACTGGCACCACTGGGGATGCAGTGCAGTGAGTCCAGAGAGTGCACTGCCACCACAGGGGATGCACTGCAGTGACTCCAGAGAGTGCACTGGCACCACTGGGATGCAGTGCAATGAGTCCAGAGAGTGCACTGGCACCACTGGGGATGCAGTGCATTGAGTCCAGAGAGTGCACTGGCACCACTGGGGATGCAGTGCAGTGAGTCCAGAGAGTGCACTGGCACCACTGGGGATGCACTGCAGTGAGTTCAGAGAGTG
The DNA here is from genome assembly GCF_040182565.1 of Anser cygnoides. Taxonomy (NCBI): domain Eukaryota; kingdom Metazoa; phylum Chordata; class Aves; order Anseriformes; family Anatidae; genus Anser; species Anser cygnoides. Next base: position 2,449,783 of record NC_089911.1, read on the forward strand.
CACTGGTACCACTGGGGATGCACTGCAGTGAGTCCAGAGAGTGCACTGGCACCACATGGGATGCATTGCAGTGAGCCCATAGAGTGCACTGGCACCACTGGGGATGCAGTGCATTGAATCCAGAGAGTGCACTGGCACCACTGGGGATGCACTGCAGTGAGTCCAGAGAGTGCACTGCCACCACAGGGGATGCACTGCAGTGAGTCCAGAGAGTGCACTGGCACCACTGGGGATTCAGTGCAATGAATCCAGAGAGTGCACTGGCACCTCTGGGGATGCAGTGCAGTGAGTGCAGAGAGTGCACTGGCACCACTGGGGATGCAGTGCAGTGAGTCCAGAGAGTGCACTGGCACCACTGGGGATGCAGTGCATTGAATCCAGAGAGTGCACTGGCAACATTAGGGATGCACTGCAGTGAGTCCAGAGAGTGCACTGGAACCACTGGGGATGCAGTGCAGTGAATCCAGAGAGTGCACTGGCACACTGGGGATGCAGTGCAGTGAGTCCAGAGAGTGCACTGTCACCACTGGCGATGCACTGCAGTGAGTCCAGAGAGTGCACTGGCACCACTGGGGATGCACTGCAGTGAGTCTAGAGAGTGCACTGGCACCACTGGGGATGTAGTGCAGTGAGTCCAAAGAGTGCACTGGCACCACTGGGGATGCAGTGCAGTGAATCCAGAGAGTGGACTGGCAACATTAGGGATGCAGTGCAGTGAGTCCAGAGAGGGCAGTGGCACCACTGGGGATGCACTGCAGTGAGTCCAGAGATTGCACTGGCACGACTGGGGATGCAGTGCAGTGAGTCCAGAGACTGCACTGGCACCATTGGGGATGCACTGCAGTGAGTCCAGAGAGTGCACTGGCACCACTGGGGATGCAGTGCAGTGAGTCCAGAGAGTACACTGGCACCAGTGGGGATGCAGTGCAGTGAGTCCAGAGAGTGCACTGGCACCAGTGGGGATGCAGTGCAGTGAGTCCAGAGAGTGCACTGGCACCACTGGGGATGCACTGCAGTGACTTCAGAGAGCGCACTGGCACCACTGGGGATGCAGTGCAGTGAGTCCAGAGAGTGCACTGGCACCACTGGGGATGCACTGCAGTGACTTCAGAGAGTGCACTGGCACCACTGGGGATGCACTGCAGTGATTCCAGAGAGTGCACTGGCACCACTGGGGATGCACTGCAGTGAGTCCAGAGAATGCACTGGCAACACTGGGGATGCACTGCAGTGAGTCCAGAGAGTGCACTGGCACCACTGGGGATGCAGTGCAGTGAATCCAGAGAGTGCACTGGCACCACTGGGGATGCACTGCAGTGAGTCCGGAGAGTGCACTGGCACCACTGGGGATGCAGTGCAGTGAGTCCAGAGAGTGCACTGGCACCACTGGGGATGCAGGGCAGTGAGTCCAGAGAGTGCACTGGCACCACTGGGGACGCACTGCAGTGAGTCCAGAGAGTGCACTGGTACCACTGGGGATGCACTGCAGTGAGTCCAGAGAGTGCACTGGCACCACAGGGGATGCAGTGCAGTGAGCCCATAGAGTGCACTGGCACCACTGGGGATGCAGTGCAGTGAGTCCAGAGAGTGCACTGGCACCACTGGGGATGCACTGCAGTGAGTCCAGAGAGTGCACTGGCAACACTGGGGATGCAGTGCATTGAATCCAGAGAGCACACTGGCACCACTGGGGATGCAGTGCAGTGAGTCCAGAGAGTGCACTGGCACCACTGGGGATTCAGTGCAATGAATCCAGAGAGTGCACTGGCACCTCTGGGGATGCAGTGCAGTGAGTCCATAGAGTGCACTGGCACCACTGGTGATGCAGTGCAGTGAGTCCAGAGAGTGCACTGGCACCACTGGGGATGCAGTGCAGTGAGTCCAGAGAGTGCACTGGCACCACTGCGGATGCAGTGCAGTGAATCCAGAGAGTGCACTGGCACCACTGGGGATGCACTGCAGTGAGTCCAGAGAGTGCACTGGCACCACTGCGGATGCAGTGCAGTGAATCCAGAGAGTGCACTGGCACCACTGGGGATGCAGTGCAGTGAGTCCAGAGAGTGCACTGGCACCACTGGGGATGCAGTGCAGTGAGTCCAGAGAGTGCACTGGCACCTTGGGGATGCACTGCAGTGAGTCCAGAGAGTGCACTGGCACACTGGGGATGCAGTGCAGTGAATCCAGAGAGTGCACTGGCACCACTGGGGATGCACTGCAGTGAGTCCAGAGAGTGCACTGGCACCACTGGGGATGCAGTGCAGTGAATCCAGAGAGTACACTGGCACCACTGGGGATGCAGTGCAGTGAGTCCAGAGAGTGCACTGGCACCACTGGGGATGCAGTGCAGTGAGTCCAGAGAGTGCACTGGCACCACTGGGGATGCAGTGCAGTGAGTCCAGAGAGTGCACTGGCACCACTGGGAATGCACTGCAGTGACTCCAGAGAGTGCACTGGCACCACTGGGGATGCACTGCAGTGAGTCCAGAGAGTGCACAGGCACCTTGGGGATGCAGTGCAGTGAGTCGAGAGAGTGCACTGGCACCACTGGGGATGCAGTGCAGTGAGTCCAGAGAGTGCACTGGCACCACTGGGGATGCACTGCAGTGAGTCCAGAGAGTGCACTGCCACCACAGGGGATGCACTGCAGTGACTCCAGAGAGTGCACTGGCACCACTGGGATGCAGTGCAGTGAGTCCAGAGAGTGCACTGGCACCACTGGGGATGCAGTGCATTGAGTCCAGAGAGTGCACTGGCACCACTGGGGATGCAGTGCAGTGAGTCCAGAGAGTGCACTGGCACCACTGGGGATGCACTGCAGTGAATCCAGAGAGTGCACTGGTACCACTGGGGATGCACTGCAGTGAGTCCAGAGAGTGCACTGGCACCACAGGGGATGCAGTGCAGTGAGCCCATAGAGTGCACTGGCACCACTGGGGATGCAGTGCAGTGAGTCCAGAGAGTGCACTGGCACCACTGGGGATGCACTGCAGTGAGTCCAGAGAGTGCACTGCCACCACAGGGGATGCACTGCAGTGAGTCCAGAGAGTGCACTGGCACCACTGGGGATTCAGTGCAATGAATCCAGAGAGTGCACTGGCACCTCTGGGGATGCAGTGCAGTGAGTACAGAGAGTGCACTGGCACCACTGGGGATGCAGTGCAGTGAGTCCAGAGAGTGCACTGGCACCACTGGGGATGCAGTGCATTGAATCCAGAGAGTGCACTGGCAACATTAGGGATGCACTGCAGTGAGTCCAGAGAGTGCACTGGAACCACTGGGGATGCAGTGCAGTGAATCCAGAGAGTGCACTGGCACACTGGGGATGCAGTGCAGTGAGTCCAGAGAGTGCACTGTCACCACTGGCGATGCACTGCAGTGAGTCCAGAGAGTGCACTGGCACCACTGGGGATGCACTGCAGTGAGTCCAGAGAGTGCACTGGCACCACTGGGGATGTAGTGCAGTGAGTCCAAAGAGTGCACTGGCATCATAGGAGATGCAGTGCAGTGAATCCAGAGAGTGGACTGGCAACATTAGGGATGCAGTGCAGTGAGTCCAGAGAGGGCAGTGGCACCACTGGGGATGCACTGCAGTGAGTCCAGAGATTGCACTGGCACGACTGGGGATGCAGTGCAGTGAGTCCAGAGACTGCACTGGAACCATTGGGGATGCACTGCAGTGAGTCCAGAGAGTGCACTGGCACCACTGGGGATGCAGTGCAGTGAGTCCAGAGAGTGCACTGGCACCAGTGGGGATGCAGTGCAGTGAGTCCAGAGAGTGCACTGGCACCACTGGGGATGCAGTGCAGTGAATCCAGAGAGTGCACTGGCACCACTGGGGATGCACTGCAGTGAGTCCAGAGAATGCACTGGCACCACTGGGGATGCACTGCAGTGAGTCCAGAGAGTGCACTGGCACCACTGGGGATGCAGTGCAGTGAATCCAGAGAGTGCACTGGCACCACTGGGGATGCAGTGCAGTGAGTCCAGAGAGTGCACTGGTACCACTGGGGATGCACTGCAGTGAGTCCAGAGAGTGTACTGGCACCACTGGGGATGCAGTGCAGTGAGTCCAGAGAGTGCACTGGCACCACTGGGGATGCACTGCAGTGAATCCAGAGAGTGCACTGGCACCACTGGGGATGCAGTGCAGTGAGTCCAGAGAGTGCACTGGCACCACTGGGGATGCACTGCAGTGACTCCAGAGAGTGCACTGGCACCACTGGGGATGCACTGCAGTGAGTCCAGAGAGTGCACTGGCACCTTGGGGATGCAGTGCAGTGAGTCCAGAGAGTGCACTGGCACCACTGGGGATGCAGTGCAGTGAGTCCAGAGAGTGCACTGGCACCACTAGGGATGCACTGCAGTGAGTCCAGAGAGTGCACTGGCACCACAGGGGATGCACTGCAGTGACTCCAGAGAGTGCACTGGCACCACTGGGATGCAGTGCAGTGAGTCCAGAGAGTGCACTGGCACCACTGGGGATGCACTGCAGTGAGTCCAGAGAGTGCACTGGCACCACTGCAATGCGATGCACTGCAGTGAGTCCAGAGAGTGCACTGGTACCACTGGGGATGCACTGCAGTGAGTCCAGAGAGTGCACTGGCACCACTGGGGATGCAGTGCAGTGAGTCCAGAGAGTGCACTGGCACCACTGGGGATGCAGTGCAGTGAGTCCAGAGAGTGCACTGGCACCACTGGGGATGCAGTGCAGTGAGTCCAGAGAGTGCACTGGCACCACTGGGGATTCAGTGCAATGAATCCAGAGAGTGCACTGGCACCTCTGGGGATGCAGTGCAGTGAGTCCAGAGAGTGCACTGGCACCACTGGGGATGCAGTGCAGTGAGTCCAGAGAGTGCACTGGCACCACTGGGGATGCAGTGCACTGAATCCAGAGAGTGCACTGGCACCACTGGGGATGCACTGCAGTGTGTCCAGAGAGTGCACTGGCACCACTGGGGATGCAGTGCAGTGAATCCAGAGAGTGCACTGGCACCACTGGGGATGCACTGCAGTGAGTCCATAGAGTGCAATGGCACCTCAGGGGATGCAGTGCAGTGAGCCCATAGAGTGTACTGGCACCACTGGGGATGCAGTGCAGTGAGTCCAGAGAGTGCACAGGCACCACTGGGGATGCACTGCAGTGAGTCCAGAGAGTGCACTGGCACCACTGGGGATGCAGTGCAGTGAGTCCAGAGAGGGCAGTGGCACCACTGGGGATGCACTGCAGTGAGTCCAGAGATTGCACTGGCACGACTGGGGATGCAGTGCAGTGAGTCCAGAGACTGCACTGGCACCATTGGAGATGCACTGCAGTGAGTCCAGAGACTGCACTGGCACCACTGGGGATGCACTGCAGTGAATCCAGAGAGTGCACTGGCACGACTGCGGATGCAGTGCAGTGAATCCAGAGAGTGCACTGGCACCACTGAGGATGCACTGCAGTGAGTCCAGAGAGTGCACTGGCACCACTGGGGATGCACTGCAGTGAGTCCAGAGAGTGCACTAGCACCACTGGGGATGCAGCGCAGTGACTCCAGAGAGTGCACTGGCACCACTTCGGATGCACTGCAGTGAGTCCAGAGGGTTCACTGGCACCACTTGGGATGCAGTGCAGTGAGTCCACAGAGTGCACTGGCACCACTGCGGATGCACTGCAGTGAGTCCAGAGAGTGCACTGGCACCACAGGGAATGCAGTGCAGTGAGTCCAGAGAGTGCACTGGCACCACTGGGGATGCACTGCAGTGAGTCCAGAGAGTGCACTGGCACCACTGGGGATGCAGTGCAGTGAGTCCAGAGAGTGCACTGGCACCACAGGGGATGCACTGCAGTGAGTCCAGAGAGTGCACTGGCACCACTGGGGATGCACTGCAATGAATCCAGAGAGTGCACTGGCACCACTGGGGATGCAGTGCAGTGAGTCCAGAGAGTGCACTGGCACCACTGGGGATGCAGTGCAGTGAGTCCAGAGAGTGCACTGGCACCTTGGGGATGCAGTGCAGTGACTCCAGAGAGTGCACTGGCACCACTGGGGATGCAGTGCAGTGAGTCCAGAGAGTGCACTGGCACCTTGGGAATGCAGTGCAGTGAGACAAAAGAGTGCACTGGCAACACTAGGGATGCATTGCGGTGAGTCCAGAGAGTGCACTGGCACCACTGGGGATGCAGTGCAGTGAGTCCAGAGAGTGCACTGGCACCAGTGGGGATTCAATGCAGTTAGTCCAGAGAATGCACTGGCAACACTGGGGATGCAGTGCAGTGAGTCCAGAGAGTGCACTGGCACCACTGGGGATGCAGTGCAGTGAGTCCAGAGAGTGCACTGGCACCAGTGGGGATTCAATGCAGTTAGTCCAGAGAATGCACTGGCACCACTGGCGATGCACTGCATTGAGTCCAGAGAGTGCACTGGCACCACTGGGGATGCAGCGCAGTGAGTCCAGAGAGTGCACTGGCACCACTGGGAATGCAGTGCAGTGAGTCCAGAGAGTGCACTGGCACCACAGGGGATGCACTGCAGTGAGTCCAGAGAGTGCACTGCCACCACAGGGGATGCACTGCAGTGACTCCAGAGAGTGCACTGGCACCACTGGGATGCAGTGCAGTGAGTCCAGAGAGTGCACTGGCACCACTGGGGATGCAGTGCAGTGAGTCCAGAGAGTGCACTGGCACCACTGGCGATGCACTGCAGTGAGTCCAGAGAGTGCACTGGCACCACTGGGGATGCACTGCAGTGAGTCCAGAGAGTGCACTGGTACCACTGGGGATGCACTGCAGTGAGTCCAGAGAGTGCACTGGCACCACAGGGGATGCAGTGCAGTGAGTCCAGAGAGTGCACTGGCACCACTGGGGATGCAGCGCAGTGAGTCCAGAGAGTGCACTGGCACCACTGGGGATGCAGTGCAGTGAGTCCAGAGAGTGCACTGGCAACACTGGGGATGCAGTGCATTGAATCCAGAGAGTGCACTGGCACCACTGGGGATGCAGTGCAGTGAGTCCAGAGAGTGCACTGGCACCACTGGGGATTCAGTGCAATGAATCCAGAGAGTGCACTGGCACCTCTGGGGATGCAGTGCAGTGAGTCCAGAGAGTGCACTGGCACCACTGGTGATGCAGTGCAGTGAGTCCAGAGAGTGCACTGGCACCACTGGGGATGCAGTGCATTGAATCCAGAGAGTGCACTGGCACCACTGGGGATGCACTGCAGTGAGTCCAGAGAGTGCACTGGCACCACTGCGGATGCAGTGCAGTGAATCCAGAGAGTGCACTGGCACCACTGGGGATGCACTGCAGTGAGTCCATAGAGTGCACTGGCACCACTGGCGATGCACTGCAGTGAGTCCAGAGAGTGCACTGGCACCACTGGGGATGCAGTGCAGTGAGTCCAGAGGGTTCACTGGCACCACTTGGGATGCAGTGCAGTGAGTCCACAGAGTGCACTGGCACCACTGCGGATGCAGTGCAGTGAGTCCAGAGAGTGCACTGGCAACACTGGGGATGCAGTGCATTGAATCCAGAGAGTGCACTGGCACCACTGGGGATGCAGTGCAGTGAGTCCAGAGAGTGCACTGGCACCACTGGGGATTCAGTGCAATGAATCCAGAGAGTGCACTGGCACCTCTGGGGATGCAGTGCAGTGAGTCCAGAGAGTGCACTGGCCAGTGCACTCTCTGGACTCACTGCACTGCATCCCCAGTGGTGCCAGTGCACTCTCTGGACTCACTGCAGTGCATCCTCAGTGGTGCCAGTGCACTCTCTAGATTCACTGCACTGCATCCCCAGAGGTGCCAGTGCACTCTCTGGATTCATTGCACTGAATCCCCACTGGTGCCAGTGCAGTCTCTGGACTCACTGCAGTGCATCCCCAATGGTGCCAGTGCAGTCTCTGGACTCACTGCACTGCATCCGCAGTGGTGCCAGTGCCTCTCTGGACTCACTGCAGTGCAGCCCCAGTGGTGCCAGTGCACTCTATGGGCTCACTGCACTGCATCCCCAGTGGTGCCAGTGCACTCTCTGGACTCACTGCACTGCATCTTCAGTGGTGCCAGTGCAGTCTCTGGAGTCACTGCAGTGCATCCCCAGTGGCGCCTGTGCACTCTCTGGACTCACTGCACTGCATCCCCAGTGGTGCCAGTGCACTCTCTGGACTCAATGCACTGCATCCCCA
>NC_089911.1:2475444-2512944 GCF_040182565.1 Anser cygnoides
GAAGAAGAAGAAGAAGAAGAAGAAGAAGAAGAAGAAGAAGAAGAAGAGGAAGAAGAAGAAGAAGAGTAGTGGTAGTAGTAGTAGTAGTAGTAGTACAGGCCGATGAAATTGAAGGAGATTTTTAGGAATATGTATGATTTTTAGGAATATGCAGTGCAGTGAGTCCAGAGAGTGCACTGGCAACACTGGGGATGCAGTGCATTGAATCCAGAGAGTGCACTGGCACCACTGGGGATGCAGTGCAGTGAGTCCAGAGAGTGCACTGGCACCACTGGGGATTCAGTGCATTGAATCCAGAGAGTGCACTGGCACCTCTGGGGATGCAGTGCAGTGAGTCCAGAGAGTGCACTGGCACCACTGGTGATGCAGTGCAGTGAGTCCAGAGAGTGCACTGGCACCACTGGGGATGCAGTGCATTGAATCCAGAGAGTGCACTGGCACCACTGGGGATGCACTGCAGTGAGTCCAGAGAGTGCACTGGCACCACTGCGGATGCAGTGCAGTGAATCCAGAGAGTGCACTGGCACCACTGGGGATGCACTGCAGTGAGTCCATAGAGTGCAATGGCACCTCAGGGGATGCAGTGCAGTGAGCCCATAGAGTGTACTGGCACCACTGGGGATGCAGTGCAGTGAGTCCAGAGAGTGCACAGGCACCACTGGGGATGCACTGCAGTGAGTCCAGAGAGTGCACTGGCACCACTGGGGATGCAGTGCAGTGAGTCCAGAGAGTGCACTGGCACCACTGGGGATGCACTGCAGTGAGTCCAGAGATTGCACTGGCACGACTGGGGATGCAGTGCAGTGAGTCCAGAGACTGCACTGGCACCATTGGAGATGCACTGCAGTGAGTCCAGAGACTGCACTGGCACCACTGGGGATGCACTGCAGTGACTCCAGAGAGTGCACTGGCACGACTGCGGATGCAGTGCAGTGAATCCAGAGAGTGCACTGGCACCACTGAGGATGCAGTGCAGTGAGTCCAGAGAGTGCACTGGCACCACTGGGGATGCACTGCAGTGAGTCCAGAGAGTGCACTAGCACCACTGGGGATGCAGCGCAGTGACTCCAGAGAGTGCACTGGCACCACTTCGGATGCACTGCAGTGAGTCCAGAGAGTGCACTGGCACCACTGGGGATGCAGTGCAGTGAGTCCAGAGGGTTCACTGGCACCACTTGGGATGCAGTGCAGTGAGTCCACAGAGTGCACTGGCACCACTGCGGATGCACTGCAGTGAGTCCAGAGAGTACACTGGCACCAAGGGAATGCAGCGCAGTGAGTCCAGAGAGTGCACTGGCACCACTGGGGATGCACTGCAGTGAGTCCAGAGAGTGCACTGGCACCACTGGGGATGCAGTGCAGTGAGTCCATAGAGTGCACTGGCACCACTGGGGATGCAGCGCAGTGAGTGCAGAGAGTGCACTGGCACCACTGGGGATGCAGTGCAGTGAGTCCAGAGAGTGCACTGGCACCACTGGCGATGCAGTGCAGTGAGTCCAGAGAGTGCACTGGCACCACAGGGGATGCACTGCAGTGAGTCCAGAGAGTGCACTGGCACCACTGGGGATGCAGTGCAATGACTCCAGAGAGTGCACTGGCACCACTGGGGATGCAGTGCAGTGAGTCCAGAGAGTGCACTGGCACCACTGGGGATTCAGTGCAGTGAGTCCAGAGAGTGCACTGGCACCTTGGGGATGCAGTGCAGTGAGTCCAGAGAGTGCACTGGCACCACTGGGGATGCAGTGCAGTGAGTCCAGAGAGTGCACTGGCACCTTGGGAATGCAGTGCAGTGAGACAAAAGAGTGCACTGGCAACACTAGGGATGCATTGCGGTGAGTCCAGAGAGTGCACTGGCACCACTGGGGATGCAGTGCAGTGAGTCCAGAGAGTGCACTGGCACCAGTGGGGATTCAATGCAGTTAGTCCAGAGAATGCACTGGCAACACTGGGGATGCAGTGCAGTGAGTCCAGAGAGTGCACTGGCACCACTGGGGATGCAGTGCAGTGAGTCCAGAGAGTGCACTGGCACCAGTGGGGATTCAATGCAGTTAGTCCAGAGAATGCACTGGCACCACTGGCGATGCACTGCATTGAGTCCAGAGAGTGCACTGGCACCACTGGGGATGCAGCGCAGTGAGTGCAGAGAGTGCACTGGCACCACTGGGGATGCAGTGTAGTGAGTCCAGAGAGTGCACTGGCACCACTCGCGATGCAGCGCAGTGAGTCCAGAGAGTGCACAGGCGCCACTGGGGATGCACTGCAGTGACTCCAGAGAGTGCACTGGCACCACTGAAGATGCAGTGCAGTGAGTGCAGAGAGTGCACTGGCACCACTGGGGCTGCACTGCAGTGAGTCCAGAGAGTGCACTGGCACCACTGGGGATGCAGTGCAGTGAGTCCAGAGACTGCACTGGCACCATTGGGGATGCACTGCAGTGAGTCCAGAGACTGCACTGGCACCACTGGGGATGCACTGCAGTGACTCCAGAGAGTGCACTGGCACGACTGCGGATGCAGTGCAGTGAATCTAGAGAATGCACTGGCACCACTGAGGATGCACTGCAGTGAGTCCAGAGAGTGCACTGGCACCACTGGGGATGCAGTGCAGTGAATCCAGAGAGTGCACTGGCACCACTGGGGATGCAGTGCAGTGAGTCCATAGAGTTCAATGGCACCACTGGGGATGCAGTGCAGTGAGTCCAGAGAGTGCACTGCCCCCACAGGGGATGCATTGCAGTGAGTCCAGAGAGTGCACTGGCACCAGTGGCGATGCACTGCAGTGAGTCCAGAGAGTGCACTGGAACCACTGGGGATGCAGTGCAGTGAATCCAGAGAGTGCACTGGCACACTGGGGATGCAGTGCAGTGAGTCCAGAGAGTGCACTGGCACCACTGGGGATGCAGTGCAGTGACTACAGAGAGTGCACTGGCACCACTGGGGATGCACTGCAGTGAGTCCAGAGATTGCACTGGCACCACTGGGGATGCAGTGCAGTGAGTCCAGAGAGTGCACTGGCACCACAGGGAATGCAGTGCAGTGAGTCCAGAGAGTGCACTGGCACCACTGGGGATGCACTGCAGTGAGTCCAGAGAGTGCACTGGCACCACTGCGGATGCACTGCAGTGAGTCCAGAGAGTGCACTGGCACCACTGGGGATGCAGTGCAGTGAGTCCAGAGAGTGCACTGGCACCTCTGGGGATGTAGTGCAGTGAGTCCAGAGAGTGCACTGGCACCACTGGGGATGCAGTGCAGTGAGTCCACAGAGTGCACTGGCACCACAGGGGATGCACTGCAGTGAGTCCAGAGAGTGCACTGGCACCACTGGGGATGCAGTGCAGTGAGTCCAGAGAGTGCACTGGCACCACTCGGGATGCACTGCAGTGAGTCCAGAGTGCACTGGCACTCCTCGGAATGCACTGCATTGAGTCCATAGAGTGCACAGGCACCATTGGGGATGCAGTGCAGTGAGTCCAGAGAGTGCACTGGCACCGCTGGGGATGCAGTGCAGTGAGTCCAGAGAGTGCACTGGCACCAGTGGGGATGCAGTGCAGTGAATCCAGAGAGTGCACTGGCACCACTGGGGATGCAGTGCAGTGACTCCAGAGAGTGCACTGGCACCACTGGGGATTCAATGCAGTTAGTCCAGAGAATGCACTGGCACCACTGGGGATGCAGTGCAGTGAGTCCAGAGAGTGCACTGGCACCACTGGGGATGCAGTGCAGTGAGTCCAGAGAGTGCACTGGCACCACTGGGGATGCAGTGCAGTGAGTCCAGAGAGTGCACTGGCACCACTGGGGATGCAGTGCAGTGAGTCCAGAGAGTGCACTGGCAACACTAGGGATGCATTGCATTGAGTCCAGAGAGTGCACTGGCACCACTGGCGATGCACTGCAGTGAGTCCAGAGAGTGCACTGGCACCACAGGGGATGCACTGCAGTGAGTCCAGAGAGTGCACTGGCACCACTGGGGATGCAGTGCAGTGAGTCCAGAGAGTGCACTGGCACCAGTGGGGATTCAATGCAGTTAGTCCAGAGAATGCACTGGCAACACTGGGGATGCAGTGCAGTGAGTCCAGAGAGTGCACTGGCACCACTGGGGATGCAGTGCAGTGAGTCCAGAGAGTGCACTGGCACCAGTGGGGATTCAATGCAGTTAGTCCAGAGAATGCACTGGCACCACTGGCGATACACTGCATTGAGTCCAGAGAGTGCACTGGCACCACTGGGGATGCAGTGCAGTGACTCCAGAGAGTGCACTGGCACCAGTGGGGATGCAGTGCAGTGAATCCAGAGAGTGCACTGGCACCACTGGGAATGCAGTGCAGTGAGTCCAGAGAGTGCACAGGCACCACTGGGGATGCTGTGCAGTGAGTCCAGAGAGTGCACTGGCACCACTGGCGATGCACTGCAGTGAGTCCAGAGAGTGCTCTGTCACCACTGGGGATGCAGCGCAGTGACTCCAGAGAGTGCACTGGCACCACTGGGGATGCAGTGCAGTGAGTCCAGAGAGTGCACTGGAACCACTGGGGATGCAGTGCAGTGAGTCCAGAGAGTGCACTGGCAACACTGGGGATGCAGTGCAGTGAGTCCAGAGATTGCACTGGCACCACTGGGGATGCAGCGCAGTGAGTCCAGAGAGTGCACTGGCACCACTGGGGATGCAGCGCAGTGAGTGCAGAGAGTGCACTGGCACCACTGGGGATGCAGTGCAGTGAGTCCAGAGAGTGCACTGGCACCACTGGCGATGCAGTGCAGTGAGTCCAGAGAGTGCACTGGCACCACAGGGGATGCACTGCAGTGAGTCCAGAGAGTGCACTGGCACCACTGGGGATGCACTGCAATGACTCCAGAGAGTGCACTGGCACCACTGGGGATGCAGTGCAGTGAGTCCAGAGAGTGCACTGGCACCACTGGGGATGCAGTGCAGTGAGTCCAGAGAGTGCACTGGCACCTTGGGGATGCAGTGCAGTGACTCCAGAGAGTGCACTGGCACCACTGGGGATGTAGTGCAGTGAGTCCAGAGAGTGCACTGGCACCACTGGGGATGCAGTGCAGTGAGTCCAGAGAGTGCACTGGCACCACAGGGGATGCACTGCAGTGAGTCCAGAGAGTGCACTGGCACCACTGGGGATGCAGTGCAGTGAGTCCAGAGAGTGCACTGGCACCACTCGGGATGCACTGCAGTGAGTCCAGAGTGCACTGGCACTCCTCGGAATGCACTGCATTGAGTCCATAGAGTGCACAGGCACCATTGGGGATGCAGTGCAGTGAGTCCAGAGAGTGCACTGGCACCGCTGGGGATGCAGTGCAGTGAGTCCAGAGAGTGCACTGGCACCAGTGGGGATGCAGTGCAGTGAATCCAGAGAGTGCACTGGCACCACTGGGGATGCAGTGCAGTGACTCCAGAGAGTGCACTGGCACCACTGGGGATTCAATGCAGTTAGTCCAGAGAATGCACTGGCACCACTGGGGATGCAGTGCAGTGAGTCCAGAGAGTGCACTGGCACCACTGGGGATGCAGTGCAGTGAGTCCAGAGAGTGCACTGGCACCACTGGGGATGCAGTGCAGTGAGTCCAGAGAGTGCACTGGCACCACTGGGGATGCAGTGCAGTGAGTCCAGAGAGTGCACTGGCAACACTAGGGATGCATTGCATTGAGTCCAGAGAGTGCACTGGCACCACTGGCGATGCACTGCAGTGAGTCCAGAGAGTGCACTGGCACCACAGGGGATGCACTGCAGTGAGTCCAGAGAGTGCACTGGCACCACTGGGGATGCAGTGCAGTGAGTCCAGAGAGTGCACTGGCACCAGTGGGGATTCAATGCAGTTAGTCCAGAGAATGCACTGGCAACACTGGGGATGCAGTGCAGTGAGTCCAGAGAGTGCACTGGCACCACTGGGGATGCAGTGCAGTGAGTCCAGAGAGTGCACTGGCACCAGTGGGGATTCAATGCAGTTAGTCCAGAGAATGCACTGGCACCACTGGCGATACACTGCATTGAGTCCAGAGAGTGCACTGGCACCACTGGGGATGCAGTGCAGTGACTCCAGAGAGTGCACTGGCACCAGTGGGGATGCAGTGCAGTGAGTCCAGAGAGTGCACTGGCACCACTGGGAATGCAGTGCAGTGAGTCCAGAGAGTGCACAGGCACCACTGGGGATGCTGTGCAGTGAGTCCAGAGAGTGCACTGGCACCACTGGCGATGCACTGCAGTGAGTCCAGAGAGTGCTCTGTCACCACTGGGGATGCAGCGCAGTGACTCCAGAGAGTGCACTGGCACCACTGGGGATGCAGTGCAGTGAGTCCAGAGAGTGCACTGGAACCACTGGGGATGCAGTGCAGTGAGTCCAGAGAGTGCACTGGCAACACTGGGGATGCAGTGCAGTGAGTCCAGAGATTGCACTGGCACCACTGGGGATGCAGCGCAGTGAGTCCAGAGAGTGCACTGGCACCACTGGGGATGCAGCGCAGTGAGTGCAGAGAGTGCACTGGCACCACTGGGGATGCAGTGCAGTGAGTCCAGAGAGTGCACTGGCACCACTGGCGATGCAGTGCAGTGAGTCCAGAGAGTGCACTGGCACCACAGGGGATGCACTGCAGTGAGTCCAGAGAGTGCACTGGCACCACTGGGGATGCACTGCAATGACTCCAGAGAGTGCACTGGCACCACTGGGGATGCAGTGCAGTGAGTCCAGAGAGTGCACTGGCACCACTGGGGATGCAGTGCAGTGAGTCCAGAGAGTGCACTGGCACCTTGGGGATGCAGTGCAGTGACTCCAGAGAGTGCACTGGCACCACTGGGGATGCAGCGCAGTGAGTCCAGAGAGTGCACTGGCACCAGTGGGGATTCAATGCAGTTAGTCCAGAGAATGCACTGGCACCACTGGGGATGCAGTGCAGTGAGTCCAGAGAGTGCACTGGCACCACTGGGGATGCAGTGCAGTGAGTCCAGAGAGTGCACTGGCACCAGTGGGGATTCAATGCAGTTAGTCCAGAGAATGCACTGGCACCACTGGCGATGCACTGCATTGAGTCCAGAGAGTGCACTGGCACCACTGGGGATGCAGCGCAGTGAGTGCAGAGAGTGCACTGGCACCACTGGGGATGCAGTGCAGTGAGTCCAGAGAGTGCACTGGCACCACTCGCGATACAGCGCAGTGAGTCCAGAGAGTGCACTGGCACCACTGGGGATGCAGTGCAGTGAGTCCAGAGACTGCACTGGCACCATTGGGGATGCACTGCAGTGAGTCCAGAGACTGCACTGGCACCACTGGGGATGCACTGCAGTGACTCCAGAGAGTGCACTGGCACGACTGCGGATGCAGTGCAGTGAATCTAGAGAATGCACTGGCACCACTGAGGATGCACTGCAGTGAGTCCAGAGAGTGCACTGGCACCACTGGGGATGCAGTGCAGTGAATCCAGAGAGTGCACTGGCACCACTGGGGATGCAGTGCAGTGAGTCCATAGAGTTCAATTGCACCACTGGGGATGCAGTGCAGTGAGTCCAGAGAGTGCACTGCCCCCACAGGGGATGCATTGCAGTGAGTCCAGAGAGTGCACTGGCACCAGTGGCGATGCACTGCAGTGAGTCCAGAGAGTGCACTGGAACCACTGGGGATGCAGTGCAGTGAATCCAGAGAGTGCACTGGCACACTGGGGATGCAGTGCAGTGAGTCCAGAGAGTGCACTGGCACCACTGGGGATGCAGTGCAGTGAGTCCAGAGAGTGCACTGGCACCACTGGGGATGCAGTGCAGTGAGTCCAGAGAGTGCACTGGCACCACTTGGGATTCAATGCAGTTAGTCCAGAGAATGCACTGGCAACACTGGGGATGCAGTGCAGTGAGTCCAGGGAGTGCACTGGCACCACTAGGGATGCATTGCAGTGAGTCCAGAGAGTGCACTGGCACTCCTCGGAATGCACTGCAGTGAGTCCAGAGAGTGCACAGGCACCATTGGGGATGCAGTGCAGTGAGTCCAGAGAGTGCACTGGCACCTTGGGAATGCAGTGCATTGAGTCCAGAGAGTGCACAGGCACCACTGGGGATGCAGTGCATTGAGTCCAGAGAGTACACTGGCACCACTGGGGATGCACTGCAGTGAGTCCAGAGAGTGCACTGGCACCACTGGGGATGCACTGCAGTGAGTCCAGAGATTGCACTGGCACGACTGGGGATGCAGTGCAGTGAGTCCAGAGAGTGCACTGGCACCACTGGGGATACACTGCAGTGAGTCCAGAGAGTGCACTGGCACCACTGGGGACTCTTTTGCAAAGAAAAGCGTTTTATTGTTGCTATTCACAGCTTCCATTATTCACAGGTTTTTGAATGCTAACATTGCTCAGGAAAAGATCTGATATTTGTAGGGGTACCGTCATTCCTAGTTATTTGTTTTTACATTGTCCTTGCTTTTATTACCATATAATTTCAAGTCTAAGTTTGTGGTTTAAGTTGTAATAAGGAAAAAAGCAGTAGTTGAGGTAATCAGGTTAAAGATTATAGATGGAGAGGAACTTGGCTTTAGATACTAAAAACAGGATGGCAGTTAGACTTGCCTTAGAAAAATTAAAATGGTTGACTAAACTTTTTTTTTCCCAAAACGTTGTGCTGACCAGCCAATTTGAATTTGGCGGTATTAAAGCTGTCTGCAATAAGTTTTTCTGTTTTGGATTGTAGCTAGTTCCTCTAGGTGCTCCCGCAGAATAGTATTTTTACTATACCTATATATACTTTATATATTTACTATACCTATATATACCTAATGCCTTTCTTAGAAACAAACAAACAAAATCTCTTTTTAAATATAACTTTCTTGCAGTTGTTACTGATGGACTTGCTCCGCCACAAAGGATTCTTTTTCCACCTGAGAAGATACGTATGGATTGGCAAGAAACACAAAGTGTTGGAGTTGGCCTGTACAATCTTGGCAACACACGCTTTCTTAATGCTACTCTACAGTGTTTGACCTACACCCCCCCACTTGCCAATTACATGCTTTCTCTTGAGCACAGCCAGTCATGTGAGTACTTTCTAACAGTATTTTAAATCTGTTGGATAGCTCTGAAGGTGAAAGAACAGCAGTGATTCTGTGAGACAAAGTTACTTGCCTGATTTTACCTGTA
The DNA here is from genome assembly GCF_040182565.1 of Anser cygnoides. Lineage (NCBI taxonomy): Eukaryota > Metazoa > Chordata > Aves > Anseriformes > Anatidae > Anser > Anser cygnoides. The sequence continues at coordinate 2,484,568 of NC_089911.1, forward strand.
GAAGCTGGCTTTGAGCATTGTGTTAGCAGTGGGCTCAGAATAGCATATGGAGTGCGTTTAATGCACCATGTGGTTTTTTTGTTTGTTTGTTTGTTTGTTTGTTTTAAAAGGATCTTTTCTTGCTTCATGGGAATAATGAAGTGCATTGGACAGGAATGCATTTAATGAACATTTGGCATTTGGGCTATTTGGGCTTCCTGCTGCTAGAAAGGCAATAAAATTTAGGATGTTGGCATCATAGGTCTTTAGTCTTCACAGCCTAGGTTCCATAATGCACTACAATAAATGGTCTGTTCGTTGTTGAACCAATTAAAGAAACAAACAAACAAAAAAAAAAAACCTAGAAAGCAATATGAGCTGTTATGAACATGACTAGATTTTTTTGTGGGACTGTATTAAAATCTAGACTGATTTTGTTCTAAATAAAATGTTGTACTATAAACTAAATGTTGTACTAAACGTGTATGCTTTTTAGGCTGGTATCTTTGTATCGATACCTAGAAATTTAACTGTTTTCTTCCTGTATATAGAAATTGTTTCAGTTAAGAATCCTGTTGAAAAAAGGAGGGCAGAAGTACTATTACATACATTACTTTAGTTTTTCCTTTCTCCCAAAGGACTCGTAGCTCTGTATCATGAAGCTCACCTGACAGCACTGTGCTGAAAATAACCCACATTCTCTTAATGCTGTATCATCAATGTCAAATATTCTTTCCTCATATATTTTGCAGCCTGTGGAGTTCACATTCCTGTCAGCCTTCACAAACGTGACTTTGCAGTAGTCTTTTAGATTTCTCATCACAAAATGCACTTGAACACAAGCTTAATGGATATTTTTATTCTATAAAGTTGTGTGAAATGAAATGTTACGAGACTGTTGGGACAAGGAGAGTGGATACTGTATCTATAGTTTAAATGTTACTTATATGTTTGTTTGTAGTTATGTCTGTTTCGCTAGACTGGGATGCTTTCTTCTTTCACTCTTCAGGTCGTGAACAAGATTTTTGCATGATGTGCACGATGGAGACTCACATTAACCAGGCCCTGCGTTGCACTGTTGATGCTATCGAGCCTACGCGTGTTATCAATAACCTCAGTCGTAAGTGGCTTCAGATGTGTTTCTTTTTCAGTATCTTGTAATCTTCAAATAATTATTTGATGTGTATAAATGGTTTTAACACTATAAAGAAGAGAGATTTTAGAAATACGAGAATTATTTCATTTTTAAATGAGGTAAATACTATCATCTTCTTATTTAGCAATAGGACAACATTTCCGTTTTGGCAGTCAAGAAGACGCACACGAGTTCTTGCGCTATACTGTCGATGCTATGCAGGAAGCGTGCTTGAATGGAAGCACCAAGTCAGCATAAACAAATTCACTTTTATACGTTCTCTAGCACCTTGTAGTCCTTTATTTACTATCAAAACTGAAAGTCTACGTCATCCTTGGTTTTCATAAAACTCTTTGAAGAGTTAACTGTGTGCCTTAAATCTTCTGAGGTCTGATTATAATTTATTTCCAGATTGGACAGATCTTCTCAAGCTACCACCATCATTCATCAAATATTTGGAGGATTTCTAAGATCAAGAGGTACTTTTAAAAATATTCCTGTCCTTAGAACTGATCTGTGTCTTTTGTCGGTAGTAAAGCAGTCTGCAGCTTGTCTAAAGTAGTATCTATCGACAACTTGAATTTGGACAGTTAGTCTCCTCCACGTATTGTTAAGCATTTATATTTTGCTTCCACTGAAGTGCTTGAATTGCAAAGCAGTTTCGGATACATATGAGGCATTTCTTGATATCACTTTGGATATAAAGGTAGGATGTTTTGTAAATATAATTCATGATGTTTAAGTACATGTATAACTTTCTAAATTAAACTTGTTTAACTTAAAAAACCAAACCACATACAATGTTAAAATATAAGAGCTTAAGAGAGCAGATGGAAGCATCTGCCTCGAGGGCAGGTGAGTTGGCAGAGTAAGGGAGCAGATGAGAGTACCTGTCCTAGCTGTGCTGTGGCTTTGGATGCTGCCGCGGCCTATGCTTTTCTTTTTCTTTCGCAGGTGCCTTGCACAGACTCAGAGGGGCCAAGCTGCACTCTGAAGAGCAGCACGAGAAGGGCAGGCTGGTCGTGAGTGGGGTTGGAGCGGAATGGCCAAGTTGCGCAAGGTGACTGCGAAGGGTATCCATTTTGCTTTTCAGGTGTCATGGCAGGCTCTACACAGAAGTGGCTGAGGATTTGAGAAGAGGTTACAGAGCATCAAGGAGCAGCACGTGCAGTGACGGTTTCCAAACGGTATGGTTGCTTTCTCTTCTGTTCATCAGGTGCCACAGGCAAGGTGGGCTGTGACGTTAGTCTTTAGAATCGGAGCTAAGCAGGTCACTAGAATGCCACAGGGCATCTGAGAAGGGTGTTTTAACAGAAAAAGCTTGTCTGGCATGGCAGTGCCTGATGGCAGTGTGTTTCCACAGGTGAAGAGGTGCCTGAAGCCCCATCCTGTCTAGCCTGCGCACACCTCGCTGAGAATGAAAGCCGCTTTCCAGTAATTCAGAAAGCCAAGTTACATCTCGGCCTCGAGCATCTGGGGCCTGTGCTTTTGGGCCTGTCTGTAGCATTTGGCACTTGCATTAATACTTTCTTGGCATATATTTAGGCTTTTGGGGCCAGTGACTTGGGGGGGTGTGGAGCTGCTTGTACACCTTTGGGGCTTGCATCTGGGGGGGGGGTTGGGAGTTGCTTGTACACCTTTGGGGACTGTGGCTGGGGGGGGGGTCAGGGCCTGCATCTGGGGGGGTTGGAAGCTGCTCCTACAATGTAGGGATCTGTATCTGTGGGGGTTGGGAGCTGCTTGTACACAGTATGGGCTTGCGTTTGGGGGCAGGTGTTGGGAGCTGCTTGTACAATGTAGGGATCTGCATCTGGAGGGGGTTGGGAGCTGCTTGTACACTGTTAGGGCCTGCCTTGCGGGGGGGGGTGGGAGCTGCTTGTACACTGTAGGGGTCTGGGTCTTGGGGGGTTGGGGCTGTTTGTACACCTTTGGGGTGTGCCTCTGGGGAGGGTGGGGAGTTGCTTGGACACCTTTGGGGCCTGTGTCTGGGGGGGGGTTGGGGCCTGTGCTGGGGGGGTTGGGAGCTGCTTGTACACTCTAGGGTCTTCTGGCGGGCTTTGGAGCCTCCCTTTGAGGGGGACATTTGGGAGCTGGTTGTACACCTTTGGGGCCAGAGTCTGGGGCGTGGGGGCTGGGGCTGGGGCCTGCATCTGGGTGGGGTGGGGTCCAGTTCATGGGGGGGGGTTGGGAGCTGCTTGTGGACAGTTGGGGTCTGCATCCGGGTGTGGTTGGGGCCTGCTTGTAGACTTCTGCAGCCTGCGTCTGGTGTTTGGGGGCTTTTCTGTAGCGTTTGGGGCTTGCATTTTGGCTTTGGGATGTGTCTTGAGCTTCTGGGGCCTAGCTGTAGTGCTTGGGGCCTGCGTCTGGGGCTTTTCTGTAGCATTTTGGTCACGTGTTTGTGATTTGGGGTGTGTATCCAGGGTTTTGCCTTTTTTGTAGTTTTCAGCTATGTGTCAGTTTCTTTGTCAGTTGCCTGGGGTTAGGGGCAGTTTGGGGTTTGGATCATTAGTCAGTGTCATTAGCGTTGGGGGGTTGATATGAAGGGTTAGGGTTGTGGTTAGAGTTGTTAGGGTTAAAGGGAATAAGGATTTTAGGGTAAGGGGATCAAGGTTGTGGGAATAAAAATGTTTTTGCACAGAGTTACATCGTTTAGAGGGAAGGAAGGTGGTACTGAGATATGCTTGCAGTGATAAGAAAGCTTCACAGACAACCTTGTAAAATGCAGACAACCAGAATCCTTAGAGCAATTGGGTGGAAATCACGGTGTAAGAAACATTACCACCTCAAAGAGGAAAACAGTCAAGAAAAAAAGAAAATTGACTTGTAACAGGCCAGCAGCTGTGTATTTTCTGTGAAGAACCAGATAGATTGTGAACCTGGATTACCCGGTCAATTGGGAAACTGGGGAGGGTCCTGGTCACCGAGAGGGAAAAAAAAAATTTATATAAACTGTGTTATGGAACTAGTACGTGGCTTGTGGGACACCTGCCATTGCACTCGTGAATAAAAATGCTACCTCACTGAGATCCTTGCCTGAATCTATGTTATTAGTTACAGAGTGTTTTTAACAAGGTGTTAGGGTTTTAAGGTTTCAGGGCTAAGGCACTAGGGTTGGGTTTCAGGGTTAGGGTTTCCAGGGTTTAGGGTTAGGATTTTAAGGTTGTTAGGGTTGGAGTTAAAGGGTTAGGGTCTGGGGGTTAGTGTGTTAAGGTTTTAAAGTTTTTTGGGGTTTTAGTGTAGATAGGGTTTTTAGGGGTTAGGGTCATAGGGTTTTATTTATGGTAAGGTATTTAGGGTTAGGGGTTTAAGGTCTCAATTTTTGTTTGTTTTTAAGGTTAGGGGCTCCAGGGTTAGGGCCTTGAGAGTCTTAATTTTTTGGGTTAGGGTTTAGAGGGTCTTAATTTTTAGGGTTAGGGGTTTTAGGCGTAGGTCTTCAGGGCTTTAGTGTGGTAAATTTTATTGGGTTAGGGCTGAAAGGGTTTTTAGGGTTAGGGTTTCTAGAGTTTTTTGGGGTGGGGGTTAGGGTTAGATGCGTGGGTGCCGTAGGGTTAGGGGTTAGGCCTAATATTAGGGCGGAAGGCCAAATTAAGAGGGTGGGAGACCCCCAAAATTGAAGGGTTGAAGCCCCAAGTTAGGGGAAGGAACCTCAAAGTTGTGGGGTCCCCCAAAATTGGGCAGAAGAACTATTAATATTGGGGGAAACCCGAAAAAAGGAGGGTGGGGGACTCTAAAATTGGGGGGGACCCCCAAAAGTGGTCAGGTCCCCCCAAATTAGGGGAGGAACCCTCAAGATTGGGTGGGTGAACCCCCAAATTGGGGGGAAGAACACTTAAAATGGAAGCGTGAAATTCCAGAATTGAATGTGGACCCCCCAAGAACTGGGGAGGAATCCCCAAAATTCGGGGGGACCCTCAAAATTGGGGTTAAAGCCCCAGATGTCGGGGAGTGAAGCCCCAAATTAAGGGATGGAACCTCAAAAATGTGGTGAGAACCCCAACATTGGGGGAAAGAACCTTAATATTAGGGTGGCAGGCCTAAAAAAGATGGTGGGGGACCCCAAAATTGTGGGGGGATTGGAAGGGGGGGGGGAATCCCCAAAATGGAGGGGGAACCCCAAAACTGGGGGGGCGAAGCACCAAATTAGGGAAAGGAACCGAAAATTGTGGGGAAGAACCCTGAAATGGAGAGGTGAAAACCCGAAATTGAGGGGAAAACCCCAAAACGGCGGGAAAAACCTCCATAAACACAAAATGGAACGGGGAATGTAACAGAGCAAAAAACGTGGCGTCCTACGGCAAACTGCGAGGCTCAATTTTCCGGGGAGTGCTGGGAAATGTAGTTCTTGGGAACTGGGTTTCCGGGAGGCCATGTTGCCTTCCCAGAGCATGTCGGGAGGTGCAGTTCTCGAGAAGCCGCTTACCGGGCAGCCATATTGGGAGTCCGGGGAATGCCGGGAGATGTAGTCTTCCGGCACTGGGCTTCCGGGAGGCCATATTGGTTTCCCAGAGCATGCCGGGGTATGTAGTACTCGAGGGCACTGGGCTTCCGGGAGGCCATGTTGTTTTCCCAGAGCATGCCGGGAGATGTAGTTTTCCGGCACTGGACTTCCGGGAGGCCATATTGTTTTCCCAGAGCATGCCGGGAGATGTAGTTTTCCGGCACTGGACTTCCGGGAGGCCATATTGTTTTCCCAGAGCATGCCGGGAGATGTAGTTTTCCGGCACTGGACTTCCGGGAGGCCATATTGTTTTCCCAGAGCATGCCGGGAGATGTAGTCTTCCGGCACTGGGCGTTTTTTGCTAATAATAATTTTTGTACTAATAACATAGGCTCAGGCAAGGATCTCAGTGAGGTAGCATTTTTATTCACGAGTGCAATGGCAGGTGTCCCACAAGCCACGTACTAGTTTATACAGTTTAACACAGTTTATATAAATTTTTTTTTTCCCTCTCGGTGACCAGGACCCTCCCCAGTTTCCCAATTGACCGGGTAATCCAGGTTCACAATCTATCTGGTTCTTCACAGAAAATACACAGCTGCTGGCCTGTTACAAGTCAATAGCAACAATAAAACGCTTTTCTTTGCAAAACAGTCCCCAGTGGTGCCAGTGCACTCTCTGGACTCACTGCAGTGCATTCCCAGTGGTGCCAGTGCACTCTCTGGAGTCACTGCACTGCATCCCCAGTGGTGCCAGTGCACTCTCTGGACTCACTGCAGTGCATGCCCAGTGGTGCCAGTGCACTCTCTGGACTCACTGCAGTGCATCCCCACTGGTGCCAGTGCACTCTCTGGACTCACTGCACTGCATCCCCAGTGGTGCCAGTGCACTCTCTGGACTCACTGCACTCCATCCCCACTGGTGCCAGTCCACTCTATGGGCTCACTGCACTGCATCCCCTGTTGTGCCAGTGCACTCTCTGGACTCACTGCACTGCATCCCCAGTGGTGCCAGTGCACTCTCTGGACTCATTGCAGTGCATCCCCAGTGGTGCCAGTGCACTCTCTGGACTCACTGCACTGCATCCCCAGTGGTGCCAGTGCACTCTCTGGACTCACTGCAGTGCATCCCCAGTCGTGCCAGTGCACTCTCTGGACTCACTGCACTGCAGCCCCAGTGGTGCCAGTGCACTCTCTGGACTCACTGCACTGCATCCCCAGTGGTGCCAGTGCACTCTCTGGACTCACTGCACTGCATCTTCAGTGGTGCCAGTGCAGTCTCTGGAGTCACTGCAGTGCATCCCCAGTGGTGCCAGTGAAATCTCTGGACACACCGGGGTACATCCCCAGTGGTGCCAGTGCACTCTATGGACTCACTGCGCTGCATTCCCTTGGTGCCAGTGTACTCTCTGAACTCAATGCACTGCATCCCCAGTGGTGCCAGTGCACTCTCTGGACTCACTGCACTGCATCCCCAGTGGTGCCAGTGCACTCTCTGGACTCACTGCACTGCCTACCCAGTGGTGCCAGTGCACTCTCTGGAGTCATTGCAGTGCATCCCCAGTGGTGCCAGTGCACTCTCTGGACTCACTGCACTGCATCCCCAAGGTGCCAGTGCACTCTCTGGACTCACTGCACTGCATCCCAGTGGTGCCAGTGCACTCTCTGGAGTCACTGCAGTGCATCCCCTGTGGTGGCAGTGCACTCTCTGGACTCACTGCACTGCATCACCAGTGGTGCCAGTGCACTCTCTGGATTCACTGCACTGCATCCCCAGTGGTGCCAGTGCACTCTCTGGACTCACTGCAGTGCATCCCCAGTGGTGCCACTGCCCTCTCTGGACTCACTGCACTGCATCCCCAGTGGTGCCAGTGCACTCTCTGGAGTCAATGCACTGCATCACCAGTGGTGCCAGTGCACTTTCTGGACTCACTGCAGTGCATCCCCAGTGGTGCCAGTGCACTCTCTGGACTCACTGCAGTGCATCCCCAGTGGTGCCAGTGTACTCTCTGGACTCAATGCACTGCATCCCCAGTGGTGCCTGTGCACTCTCTGGACTCACTGCGCTGCATCGCGAGTGGTGCCAGTGCACTCTATGGGCTCACTGCACTGCATCCCCTGAGGTGCCAGTGCACTCTCTGGACTCACTGCCCTGCATCCCCAGTGGTGCCAGTGCACTCTATGGACCCACTGCACTGCATCCCCAGTGGTGCCAGCGCACTCTCTGGACTCACTGCACTGCATCCCCAGTGGTGCCAGTGCACTCTCTGGAGTCACTGCACTGCATCCCCAGTGGTGCCAGTGCACTCTCTGGAGTCACTGCACTGCATCCCCAGTGGTGCCAGTGCACTCTCTGGAGTCACCGCACTACATCCCCAGTGGTGCCAGCGCACTCTCTGGACTCACTGCACTGCATCCCCAGTGGTGCCAGCGCACTCTCTGGACTCACTGCACTGCATCCCCAGTGGTGCCAGTGCACTCTCTGGACTCACTGCACTGCATCCCCATGGTGCCAGTGCACTCTCTGGATTCACTGCAGTGCATACCCAAGGTGCCAGTGCACTCTCTGGACTCACTGCCCTGCATCCCCAGTGGTGCCAGTGCACTCTGTCGAGTCACTGCACTGCATCCCCAGTGGTGCCAGTGCACTCTCTGGAATCACTACACTGCATCCCCATGGTGCCAGTGCACTCTCTGGACTCACTGCACTACATACCCAAGGTGCCAGTTCACTCTCTGGACTCACTGCATTGCATCCCAAGTGTTGCCAGTGCACTCTCTGGACTCATTGCACTGCATCCCCAGTGGTGCCAGTGCACTCTATGGGCTCACGGCACTGCATCCCCTGAGGTGCCAGTGCACTCTCTGGACTCACTGCACTGCATCCCCAGTGGTGCCAGTGCACTCTCTAGACTCACTGCCCTGCATCCCGAGTGGTGCCAGTGCACTCTCTGGACTCACTGCACTGCATCCCCTGAGGTGCCAGTGCACTCTCTGGACTCACTGCACTGCATCCCCAGTGGTACCAGTGCACTCTCTGGACTCACTGCAGTGTATCCCCAGTGGTGCCAGTGCACTCTCTGGACTCACTGCACTGCATCCCCAGTGGTGCCAGTGCACTCTCTGGACTCACTGCAGTGCATCCCAAGTGGTGACAGTGCACTCTCTGGACTCACTGCCCTGCATCCCCAGTGGTGCCAGCGAACTCTCTGGAGTCACTGCACTGCATCCCCAGTGGTGCCAGTGCACTCTCTGGACTCACTGCAGTGCATCCCCAGTGGTGCCAGTGCACTCTCTGGACTCACTGCTCTGCTCCAGCCGCACCAGCCGCTCCAGCGTCGGCAGCCGCTCCAGCCTCGGCAGCCCCTCCAGCCGCTCCAGCCGCGGCAGCCGCTCCAGCCGCTCCAGCCGCTCCAGCCGCGGCAGCCGCTCCTGCCGCGGTAGCCGCGGCAGCCGCTCCATCCGCGGCAGCCGCTCCAGCCGCTCCAGCCGCGGCAGCCGCTCCAGCCGCTCCATCCGCGGCAGCCGCTCCAGCCGCTCCAGCCGCGGCAGCCGCTCCAGCCGCTCCAGCCGCGGCAACTGCTCCAGCCGCTCCAGCCGGGACAGCCGCTCCAGCCGCGGCAGCCGCTCCCACTCCTGTGTCTGCATTCCCAGTGGACGGCTCACCACTGGGGATGCACTGCAGTGAGTCCAGAGAGTGCACTGGCACCACAGGGAATGCAGTGCAGTGAGTCCAGAGAGTGCACTGGCATCACTAGGGATGCATTGCAGTGAGTCCAGAGAGTGCACTGGCACTCCTCGGAATGCACTGTATTGAGTCCAGAGAGTGCACAGGCACCATTGGGGATGCAGAGCAGTAACTCCAGAGAGTGCTCTGTCACCACTGGTGATGCAGCGCAGTGACTCCAGAGACAGCACTGGCACCACTGGGGATGCAGTGCAGTGAGTGCAGAGAGTGCACTGGCACCACTGGGGATGCAGTGCAGTGAGTCCAGAGAGTGCACTGGCACCACTGGGGATGCAGCACAGTGAGTCCAGAGAGTGCACTGGCACCTTGGGTATGCAGGGCAGTGAATCCAGAGAGTGCACTGGCACCACTGGCGATGCACTGCAGTGAGTCCAGAGAGTGCACTGGCACCACTGGGGATGCAGTGCAGTGAGTCCAGAGAGTGCACTGGCTCCACTGGGGATGCAGTGCAGTGAGTCCATAGACTCCATAGTGGTGCCACTTCCCTCTCTGGAGTCACTGCACTGCATCCCCAGTGGTGCCAGTGAACTCTCTGGACTCACTGCAGTGCATCCCCAGTGGTGAGCCGTCCACTGGGGATGCAGACACAGGGAGCGGCTGCCGCGGCTGGAGCGGCTGTCGCGGCTGGAGCGGCTAACGCGGCTGGAGAGGCTACCGCGGCTGGAGCTGCTGGAGCGGCTGCCGCGGCTGGAGCGGCTGGAGCGGCTACCGCGGCAGGAGCGGCTGCCTCGGTTGCCGCGTCTGGAGCGGCTGCCGCGGCTGGAGCGGCAGGAGCGGCTGCCGCGGCTAGAGCGGCTGGAGCGGCTACCGCGGCAGGAGCGGCTGCCGCGACTGCCGCGGCTGGAGCGGCTGGAGCGGCTGATGCGGCTGGAGCAGAGCAGTGAGTCCAGAGAGTGCACTGGCACCTTGGGGATGCAGTGCAGTGAGTCCAGAGAGTGCACTGGCACCACTGGCGATGCAGTGCAGTGAGTCCAGAGAGTGCACTGGCTCCACTGGGGATGCAGTGCAGTGAGTCCAGAGAGTGCACTGGCAGTACTGGGGATGCAGCGCAGTGAGTCCATAGACTCCATAGTGGTGCCACTTCCCTCTCTGGAGTCAGTGCACTGCATCCCCAGTGGTGCCAGTGCACTCTCTGGACTCACTACGCTGCATCTTCAGCTGTGCCAGTGCACTCTCTGGACTCACTGCACTGCATCCCCAATGGTGCCAGTGCACTCTCTGGACTCACTGCACTGCGTCCCCAATGGTGCCTGTGCACTCTCTAAACTCAATGCAGTGCATTCCGAGGAGTGTCAGTGCAGTCTCTGGACTCACTGCAATGCATCCCTAGTGTTGCCAGTGCACTCTCTGGACTCACTGCAGTGCATCCCCAGTCGTGCCAGTGCACTTTCTGGACTCACTGCAGTGCATCCCCAGTGGTGAGCCGTCCACTGGGGATGCAGACACAGGAGTGGGAGCGGCTGCCGCGGCTGGAGCGGCTGTCACGGCTGGAGCGGCTAACGGGGCTGGGGATGCTACCGCGGCTGGAGCGGCTGGAGCAGTTGCCGCGGCTGGAGCGGCTGCCGCGGCTGGAGCGGCTGGAGCGGCTGCCGCGGCTGGCGCGGCAGGAGCGGCTGCGGCGGCTGGAGCGGCTGGAGCGGCTGCCGCGGCTGGAGCGGCTGGAGCGGCTGCCGCGGCTGGAGCGGCTGGAGGGGCTGCCGAGGCTGGAGCGGCTGCCGACGCTGGAGCGGCTGGTGCGGCTGGAGCAGAGCAGTGAGACCAGAGAGTGCACTGGCACCTTGGGGATGCAGTGCAGTGAGTCCAGAGAGTGCACTGGCACCACTGGCGATGCACTGCAGTGAGTCCAGAGAGTGCACTGGCACCACTGGGGATGCAGTGCAGTGACTCCAGAGAGTGCGCTGGCACCACTGGGGATGCAGTGCAGTGAGTCCAGAGAGTTCGCTGGCACCACTGGGGATGCAGGGCAGTGAGTCCAGAGAGTGCACTGTCACCACTTGGGATGCAGTGCAGTGAGTCCATAGAGTGCACTGGCACCACTGGGGATGCAGTGCAGTGAGTCCAGAGAGTGCACTGGCACCACTGGGGATACACTGCAGTGAGTCCAGAGAGTGCACTGGCACCACTGGGGATGCAGTGCAGTGAGTCCAGAGAGTGCACTGGCACCTCAGGGGATGCAGGGCAGTGAGTCCAGAGAGTGCACTGGCACCACTGGGGATGCAGGGCAGTGAGTCCACATAGTGCACTGGCACCTCTGGGGATTCAGTGCAGTGAGTCCAGAGAGTGCACTGGCACCTTGGGTATGTAGTGCAGTGAGTCCAGAGAGTGCACTGGCACCACTGGGGATGCAGTGCAGTGAGTCCAGAGAGTGCACTGGCACCACTGGAGATGCAGTGCAGTGACTCCACAGAGTGCACTGGCACCACTGGGGATGTTGGGCAGTGAGTCCAGAGAGTGCACTGGCACCTCTGGGGATTCAGTGCAGTGAGTCCAGAGAGTGCACTGGCACCACTGGGGATGCACTGCAGTGAGTCCAGAGAGTGCACTGGCACCACTGGTGATGCACTGCAGTGAGTCCAGAGAGTGCGCTGGCACGACTGGGGATGCAGTGCAGTGAGTCCAGAGAGTGCGCTGGCACCACTGGGGATGCAGTGCAGTGAGTCCAGAGAGTGCACTGGCACCACTGAGGATGCACTGCAGTGAGTCCAGAGAGTGCACTGGCACCACTGGAGATGCAGTGCAGTGACTCCAGAGAGTGCACTGGCACCACTGGGAATGCACTGCAGTGAGTCCAGAGAGTGCACTGGCACCACTGGGGACTGTTTTGCAAAGAAAAGCGTTTTATTGTTGCTATTCACAGCTTCCATTATTCACAGGTTTTTGAATGCTAACATTGCTCAGGAAAAGATCTGATATTTGTAGGGGTACCGTCATTCCTAGTTATTTGTTTTTACATTGTCCTTGCATTTATTACCATATAATTTCAAGTCTAAGTTTGTGGTTTATGTTATAATAAGGAAAAAAGCAGTAGTTGAGGTAATCAGGTTAAAGATTATAGATGGAGAGGAACTTGGCTTTAGATACTAAAAACAGGATGGCAGTTAGACTTGCCTTAGAAAAATTAAAATGGTTGACTAAACTTTTGTTTTCCCAAAACGTTGTGCTGACCAGCCAATTTGAATTTGGCGGTATTAAAGCTGTCTGCAATAAGTTTTTCTGTTTTGGATTGTAGCTAGTTCCTCTAGGTGCTCCCGCAGAATAGTATTTTTACTATACCTATATATACTTTATATATTTACTATACCTATATATACCTAATGCCTTTCTTAGAAACAAACAAACAAAAATCTCTTTTTAAATATAACTTTCTTGCAGTTGTTACTGATGGACTTGCTCCGCCACAAAGGATTCTTTTTCCACCTGAGAAGATACGTATGGATTGGCAAGAAACACAAAGTGTTGGAGTTGGCCTGTACAATCTTGGCAACACACACTTTCTTAATGCTACTCTACAGTGTTTGACCTACACCCCCCCACTTGCCAATTACATGCTTTCTCTTGAGCACAGTCAGTCATGTGAGTACTTTCTAACAGTATTTTAAATCTGTTGGATAGCTCTGAAGGTGAAAGAACAGCAGTGATTCTGTGAGACAAAGTTACTTGCCTGATTTTACCTGTAGAAGCTGGCTTTGAGCATTGTGTTAGCAGTGGGCTCAGAATAGCATATGGAGTGCGTTTAATGCACCATGTGGTTTTTTTTGTTTGTTTGTTTTTTTTTGTTTTTTTAAAAGGATCTTTTCTTGCTTCATGGGAATAATGAAGTGCATTGGACAGGAATGCATTTAATGAACATTTGGCATTTGGGCTTCCTGCTGCTAGAAAGGCAATAAAATTTAGGATGTTGGCATCATAGGTCTTTAGTCTTCACAGCCTAGGTTCCATAATGCACTACAATAAATGGTCTGTTCGTTGTTGAACCAATTAAAAAAACAAACAAACAAACAAACCTAGAAAGCAATATGAGCTGTTATGAACATGACTAGTTTTTTTGTGGGACTGTATTAAAATCTAGACTGATTTTGTTCTAAATAAAATGTTGTACTATAAACTAAATGTTGTACTAAACGTGTATGCTTTTTAGGCTGGTATCTTTGTATCGATACCTAGAAATTTAACTGTTTTCTTCCTGTATATAGAAATTGTTTCAGTTAAGAATCCTGTTGAAAAAAGGAGGGCAGAAGTACTATTACATACATTACTTTAGTTTTTCCTTTCTCCCAAAGGACTCGTAGCTCTGTATCATGAAGCTCACCTGACAGCACTGTGCTGAAAATAACCCACATTCTCTTAATGCTGTATCATCAATGTCAAATATTCTTTCCTCATATATTTTGCAGCCTGTGGAGTTCACATTCCTGTCAGCCTTCACAAACGTGACTTTGCAGTAGTCTTTTAGATTTCTCATCACAAAATGCACTTGAACACAAGCTTAATGGATATTTTTATTCTATAAAGTTGTGTGAAATGAAATGTTACGAGACTGTTGGGACAAGGAGAGTGGATACTGTATCTATAGTTTAAATGTTACTTATATGTTTGTTTGTAGTTATGTCTGTTTCGCTAGACTGGGATGCTTTCTTCTTTCACTCTTCAGGTCGTGAACAAGATTTTTGCATGATGTGCATGATGGAGACTCACATTAACCAGGCCCTGCGTTGCACTGTTGATGCTATCGAGCCTACGCGTGTTATCAATAACCTCAGTCGTAAGTGGCTTCAGATGTGTTTCTTTTTCAGTATCTTGTAATCTTCAAATAATTATTTGATGTGTATAAATGGTTTTAACACTATAAAGAAGAGAGATTTTAGAAATACGAGAATTATTTCATTTTTAAATGAGGTAAATACTATCATCTTCTTATTTAGGAATAGGACAACATTTCCATTTTGGCAGTCAAGAAGACGCACACGAGTTCTTGCGCTATACTGTCGATGCTATGCAGGAAGCGTGCTTGAATGGAAGCACCAAGTCAGCATAAACAAATTCACTTTTATACGTTCTCTAGCACCTTGTAGTCCTTTATTTACTATCAAAACTGAAAGTCTACGTCATCCTTGGTTTTCATAAAACTCTTTGAAGAGTTAACTGTGTGCCTTAAATCTTCTGAGGTCTGATTATAATTTATTTCCAGATTGGACAGATCTTCTCAAGCTACCACCATCATTCATCAAATATTTGGAGGATTTCTAAGATCAAGAGGTACTTTTAAAAATATTCCTGTCCTTAGAACTGATCTGTGTCTTTTGTCGGTAGTAAAGCAGTCTGCAGCTTGTCTAAAGTAGTATCTATCGACAACTTGAATTTGGACAGTTAGTCTCCTCCACGTATTGTTAAGCATTTATATTTTGCTTCCACTGAAGTGCTTGAATTGCAAAGCAGTTTCGGATACATATGAGGCATTTCTTGATATCACTTTGGATATAAAGGTAGGATGTTTTGTAAATATAATTCATGATGTTTAAGTACATGTATAACTTTCTAAATTAAACTTGTTTAACTTAAAAAACCAAACCACATACAATGTTAAAATATAAGAGCTTAAGAGAGCAGATGGAAGCATCTGCCTCGAGGGCAGGTGAGTTGGCAGAGTAAGGGAGCAGATGAGAGTACCTGTCCTAGCTGTGCTGTGGCTTTGGAGGCTGCCGCGGCCTATGCTTTTCTTTTTCTTTCGCAGGTGCCTTGCACAGACTCAGAGGGGCCAAGCTGCACTCTGAAGAGCAGCACGAGAAGGGCAGGCTGGTCGTGAGTGGGGTTGGAGCGGAATGGCCAAGTTGCGCAAGGTGACTGCGAAGGGTATCCATTTTGCTTTTCAGGTGTCATGGCAGGCTCTACACAGAAGTGGCTGAGGATTTGAGAAGAGGTTACAGAGCATCAAGGAGCAGCACGTGCAGTGACGGTTTCCAAACGGTATGGTTGCTTTCTCTTCTGTTCATCAGGTGCCACAGGCAAGGTGGGCTGTGACGTTAGTCTTTAGAATCGGAGCTAAGCAGGTCACTAGAATGCCACAGGGCATCTGAGAAGGGTGTTTTAACAGAAAAAGCTTGTCTGGCATGGCAGTGCCTGATGGCAGTGTGTTTCCACAGGTGAAGAGGTGCCTGAAGCCCCATCCTGTCTAGCCTGCGCACACCTCGCTGAGAATGAAAGCCGCTTTCCAGTAATTCAGAAAGCCAAGTTACATCTCGGCCTCGAGCATCTGGGGCCTGTGCTTTTGGGCCTGTCTGTAGCATTTGGCACTTGCATTAATACTTTCTTGGCATATATTTAGGCTTTTGGGGCCAGTGACTTGGGGGGGTGTGGAGCTGCTTGTACACCTTTGGGGCTTGCATCTGGGGGGGGGGGTTGGGAGTTGCTTGTACACCTTTGGGGACTGTGGCTGGGGGGGGGGTCAGGGCCTGCATCTGGGGGGGTTGGAAGCTGCTCCTACAATGTAGGGATCTGTATCTGTGGGGGTTGGGAGCTGCTTGTACACAGTATGGGCTTGCGTTTGGGGGCAGGTGTTGGGAGCTGCTTGTACAATGTAGGGATCTGCATCTGGAGGGGGTTGGGAGCTGCTTGTACACCTTTGGGGCTTGCATCTGGAGGGGGTTGGGGCCTGCCTCTGGGGGGGGTGGTTGTGAGCTGCTTGTATACTGTAGGGGCCTGCTTGTACACCTTTGGTGGGGCCTGCGTCTGGGGGGGGGGTGGGAGCTGCTTGTACACTGTTAGGGCCTGCCTTGCGGGGGGGGTGGGAGCTGCTTGTACACTGTAGGGGTCTGGGTCTTGGGGGGTTGGGGCTGTTTGTACACCTTTGGGGTGTGCCTCTGGGGAGGGTGGGGAGTTGCTTGGACACCTTTGGGGCCTGTGTCTGGGGGGGGGGTTGGGGCCTGTGCTGGGGGGGTTGGGAGCTGCTTGTACACTCTAGGGTCTTCTGGCGGGCTTTGGAGCCTCCCTTTGAGGGGGACATTTGGGAGCTGGTTGTACACCTTTGGGGCCAGAGTCTGGGGCGTGGGGGCTGGGGCTGGGGCCTGCATCTGGGTGGGGTGGGGTCCAGTTCATGGGGGGGGGGTTGGGAGCTGCTTGTGGACAGTTGGGGTCTGCATCCGGGTGTGGTTGGGGCCTGCTTGTAGACTTCTGCAGCCTGCGTCTGGTGTTTGGGGGCTTTTCTGTAGCGTTTGGGGCTTGCATTTTGGCTTTGGGATGTGTCTTGAGCTTCTGGGGCCTAGCTGTAGTGCTTGGGGCCTGCGTCTGGGGCTTTTCTGTAGCATTTTGGTCACGTGTTTGTGATTTGGGGTGTGTATCCAGGGTTTTGCCTTTTTTGTAGTTTTCAGCTATGTGTCAGTTTCTTTGTCAGTTGCCTGGGGTTAGGGGCAGTTTGGGGTTTGGATCATTAGTCAGTGTCATTAGCGTTGGGGGGTTGATATGAAGGGTTAGGGTTGTGGTTAGAGTTGTTAGGGTTAAAGGGAATAAGGATTTTAGGGTAAGGGGATCAAGGTTGTGGGAATAAAAATGTTTTTGCACAGAGTTACATCGTTTAGAGGGAAGGAAGGTGGTACTGAGATATGCTTGCAGTGATAAGAAAGCTTCACAGACAACCTTGTAAAATGCAGACAACCAGAATCCTTAGAGCAATTGGGTGGAAATCACGGTGTAAGAAACATTACCACCTCAAAGAGGAAAACAGTCAAGAAAAAAAGAAAATTGACTTGTAACAGGCCAGCAGCTGTGTATTTTCTGTGAAGAACCAGATAGATTGTGAACCTGGATTACCCGGTCAATTGGGAAACTGGGGAGGGTCCTGGTCACCGAGAGGGAAAAAAAAAATTTATATAAACTGTGTTATGGAACTAGTACGTGGCTTGTGGGACACCTGCCATTGCACTCGTGAATAAAAATGCTACCTCACTGAGATCCTTGCCTGAATCTATGTTATTAGTTACAGAGTGTTTTTAACAAGGTGTTAGGGTTTTAAGGTTTCAGGGCTAAGGCACTAGGGTTGGGTTTCAGGGTTAGGGTTTCCAGGGTTTAGGGTTAGGATTTTAAGGTTGTTAGGGTTGGAGTTAAAGGGTTAGGGTCTGGGGGTTAGTGTGTTAAGGTTTTAAAGTTTTTTGGGGTTTTAGTGTAGATAGGGTTTTTAGGGGTTAGGGTCATAGGGTTTTATTTATGGTAAGGTATTTAGGGTTAGGGGTTTAAGGTCTCAATTTTTGTTTGTTTTTAAGGTTAGGGGCTCCAGGGTTAGGGCCTTGAGAGTCTTAATTTTTTGGGTTAGGGTTTAGAGGGTCTTAATTTTTAGGGTTAGGGGTTTTAGGCGTAGGTCTTCAGGGCTTTAGTGTGGTAAATTTTATTGGGTTAGGGCTGAAAGGGTTTTTAGGGTTAGGGTTTCTAGAGTTTTTTGGGGTGGGGGTTAGGGTTAGATGCGTGGGTGCCGTAGGGTTAGGGGTTAGGCCTAATATTAGGGCGGAAGGCCAAATTAAGAGGGTGGGAGACCCCCAAAATTGAAGGGTTGAAGCCCCAAGTTAGGGGAAGGAACCTCAAAGTTGTGGGGTCCCCCAAAATTGGGCAGAAGAACTATTAATATTGGGGGAAACCCGAAAAAAGGAGGGTGGGGGACTCTAAAATTGGGGGGGACCCCCAAAAGTGGTCAGGTCCCCCCAAATTAGGGGAGGAACCCTCAAGATTGGGTGGGTGAACCCCCAAATTGGGGGGAAGAACACTTAAAATGGAAGCGTGAAATTCCAGAATTGAATGTGGACCCCCCAAGAACTGGGGAGGAATCCCCAAAATTCGGGGGGACCCTCAAAATTGGGGTTAAAGCCCCAGATGTCGGGGAGTGAAGCCCCAAATTAAGGGATGGAACCTCAAAAATGTGGTGAGAACCCCAACATTGGGGGAAAGAACCTTAATATTAGGGTGGCAGGCCTAAAAAAGATGGTGGGGGACCCCAAAATTGTGGGGGGATTGGAAGGGGGGGGGGAATCCCCAAAATGGAGGGGGAACCCCAAAACTGGGGGGGCGAAGCACCAAATTAGGGAAAGGAACCGAAAATTGTGGGGAAGAACCCTGAAATGGAGAGGTGAAAACCCGAAATTGAGGGGAAAACCCCAAAACGGCGGGAAAAACCTCCATAAACACAAAATGGAACGGGGAATGTAACAGAGCAAAAAACGTGGCGTCCTACGGCAAACTGCGAGGCTCAATTTTCCGGGGAGTGCTGGGAAATGTAGTTCTTGGGAACTGGGTTTCCGGGAGGCCATGTTGCCTTCCCAGAGCATGTCGGGAGGTGCAGTTCTCGAGAAGCCGCTTACCGGGCAGCCATATTGGGAGTCCGGGGAATGCCGGGAGATGTAGTCTTCCGGCACTGGGCTTCCGGGAGGCCATATTGGTTTCCCAGAGCATGCCGGGGTATGTAGTACTCGAGGGCACTGGGCTTCCGGGAGGCCATGTTGTTTTCCCAGAGCATGCCGGGAGATGTAGTTTTCCGGCACTGGACTTCCGGGAGGCCATATTGTTTTCCCAGAGCATGCCGGGAGATGTAGTTTTCCGGCACTGGACTTCCGGGAGGCCATATTGTTTTCCCAGAGCATGCCGGGAGATGTAGTTTTCCGGCACTGGACTTCCGGGAGGCCATATTGTTTTCCCAGAGCATGCCGGGAGATGTAGTCTTCCGGCACTGGGCGTTTTTTGCTAATAATAATTTTTGTACTAATAACATAGGCTCAGGCAAGGATCTCAGTGAGGTAGCATTTTTATTCACGAGTGCAATGGCAGGTGTCCCACAAGCCACGTACTAGTTTATACAGTTTAACACAGTTTATATAAATTTTTTTTTTCCCTCTCGGTGACCAGGACCCTCCCCAGTTTCCCAATTGACCGGGTAATCCAGGTTCACAATCTATCTGGTTCTTCACAGAAAATACACAGCTGCTGGCCTGTTACAAGTCAATTTTCTTTTTTTCTTGACTGTTTTCCTCTTTGAGGTGGTAATGTTTCTTACACCGTGATTTCCACCCAATTGCTCTAAGGATTCTGGTTGTCTGCATTTTACAAGGTTGTCTGTGAAGCTTTCTTATCACTGCAAGCATATCTCAGTACCACCTTCCTTCCCTCTAAACGATGTAACTCTGTGCAAAAACATTTTTATTCCCACAACCTTGATCCCCTTACCCTAAAATCCTTATTCCCTTTAACCCTAACAACTCTAACCACAACCCTAACCCTTCATATCAACCCCCCAACGCTAATGACACTGACTAATGATCCAAACCCCAAACTGCCCCTAACCCCAGGCAACTGACAAAGAAACTGACACATAGCTGAAAACTACAAAAAAGGCAAAACCCTGGATACACACCCCAAATCACAAACACGTGACCAAAATGCTACAGAAAAGCCCCAGACGCAGGCCCCAAGCACTACAGCTAGGCCCCAGAAGCTCAAGACACATCCCAAAGCCAAAATGCAAGCCCCAAACGCTACAGAAAAGCCCCCAAACACCAGACGCAGGCTGCAGAAGTCTACAAGCAGGCCCCAACCACACCCGGATGCAGACCCCAACTGTCCACAAGCAGCTCCCAACCCCCCCCCATGAACTGGACCCCACCCCACCCAGATGCAGGCCCCAGCCCCAGCCCCCACGCCCCAGACTCTGGCCCCAAAGGTGTACAACCAGCTCCCAAATGTCCCCCTCAAAGGGAGGCTCCAAAGCCCGCCAGAAGACCCTAGAGTGTACAAGCAGCTCCCAACCCCCCCAGCACAGGCCCCAACCCCCCCCAGACACAGGCCCCAAAGGTGTCCAAGCAACTCCCCACCCTCCCCAGAGGCACACCCCAAAGGTGTACAAACAGCCCCAACCCCCCAAGACCCAGACCCCTACAGTGTACAAGCAGCTCCCACCCCCCCCCCGCAAGGCAGGCCCTAACAGTGTACAAGCAGCTCCCACCCCCCCCCCCCCAGACGCAGGCCCCACCAAAGGTGTACAAGCAGGCCCCTACAGTATACAAGCAGCTCACAACCACCCCCCCCAGAGGCAGGCCCCAACCCCCTCCAGATGCAAGCCCCAAAGGTGTACAAGCAGCTCCCAACCCCCTCCAGATGCAGATCCCTACATTGTACAAGCAGCTCCCAACACCTGCCCCCAAACGCAAGCCCATACTGTGTACAAGCAGCTCCCAACCCCCACAGATACAGATCCCTACATTGTAGGAGCAGCTTCCAACCCCCCCAGATGCAGGCCCTGACCCCCCCCCCCCAGCCACAGTCCCCAAAGGTGTACAAGCAACTCCCAACCCCCCCCCCCCCCCAGATGCAAGCCCCAAAGGTGTACAAGCAGCTCCACACCCCCCCAAGTCACTGGCCCCAAAAGCCTAAATATATGCCAAGAAAGTATTAATGCAAGTGCCAAATGCTACAGACAGGCCCAAAAGCACAGGCCCCAGATGCTCGAGGCCGAGATGTAACTTGGCTTTCTGAATTACTGGAAAGCGGCTTTCATTCTCAGCGAGGTGTGCGCAGGCTAGACAGGATGGGGCTTCAGGCACCTCTTCACCTGTGGAAACACGCTGCCATCAGGCACTGCCATGCCAGACAAGCTTTTTCTGTTAAAACACCCTTCTCAGATGCCCTGTGGCATTCTAGTGACCTGCTTAGCTCCGATTCTAAAGACTAACGTCACAGCCCACCTTGCCTGTGGCACCTGATGAACAGAAGAGAAAGCAACCATACCGTTTGGAAACCGTCACTGCACGTGCTGCTCCTTGATGCTCTGTAACCTCTTCTCAAATCCTCAGCCACTTCTGTGTAGAGCCTGCCATGACACCTGAAAAGCAAAATGGATACCCTTCGCAGTCACCTTGCGCAACTTGGCCATTCCGCTCCAACCCCACTCACGACCAGCCTGCCCTTCTCGTGCTGCTCTTCAGAGTGCAGCTTGGCCCCTCTGAGTCTGTGCAAGGCACCTGCGAAAGAAAAAGAAAAGCATAGGCCGCGGCAGCATCCAAAGCCACAGCACAGCTAGGACAGGTACTCTCATCTGCTCCCTTACTCTGCCAACTCACCTGCCCTCGAGGCAGATGCTTCCATCTGCTCTCTTAAGCTCTTATATTTTAACATTGTATGTGGTTTGGTTTTTTAAGTTAAACAAGTTTAATTTAGAAAGTTATACATGTACTTAAACATCATGAATTATATTTACAAAACATCCTACCTTTATATCCAAAGTGATATCAAGAAATGCCTCATATGTATCCGAAACTGCTTTGCAATTCAAGCACTTCAGTGGAAGCAAAATATAAATGCTTAACAATACGTGGAGGAGACTAACTGTCCAAATTCAAGTTGTCGATAGATACTACTTTAGACAAGCTGCAGACTGCTTTACTACCGACAAAAGACACAGATCAGTTCTAAGGACAGGAATATTTTTAAAAGTACCTCTTGATCTTAGAAATCCTCCAAATATTTGATGAATGATGGTGGTAGCTTGAGAAGATCTGTCCAATCTGGAAATAAATTATAATCAGACCTCAGAAGATTTAAGGCACACAGTTAACTCTTCAAAGAGTTTTATGAAAACCAAGGATGACGTAGACTTTCAGTTTTGATAGTAAATAAAGGACTACAAGGTGCTAGAGAACGTATAAAAGTGAATTTGTTTATGCTGACTTGGTGCTTCCATTCAAGCACGCTTCCTGCATAGCATCGACAGTATAGCGCAAGAACTCGTGTGCGTCTTCTTGACTGCCAAAATGGAAATGTTGTCCTATTCCTAAATAAGAAGATGATAGTATTTACCTCATTTAAAAATGAAATAATTCTCGTATTTCTAAAATCTCTCTTCTTTATAGTGTTAAAACCATTTATACACATCAAATAATTATTTGAAGATTACAAGATACTGAAAAAGAAACACATCTGAAGCCACTTACGACTGAGGTTATTGATAACACGCGTAGGCTCGATAGCATCAACAGTGCAACGCAGGGCCTGGTTAATGTGAGTCTCCATCATGCACATCATGCAAAAATCTTGTTCACGACCTGAAGAGTGAAAGAAGAAAGCATCCCAGTCTAGCGAAACAGACATAACTACAAACAAACATATAAGTAACATTTAAACTATAGATACAGTATCCACTCTCCTTGTCCCAACAGTCTCGTAACATTTCATTTCACACAACTTTATAGAATAAAAATATCCATTAAGCTTGTGTTCAAGTGCATTTTGTGATGAGAAATCTAAAAGACTACTGCAAAGTCACGTTTGTGAAGGCTGACAGGAATGTGAACTCCACAGGCTGCAAAATATATGAGGAAAGAATATTTGACATTGATGATACAGCATTAAGAGAATGTGGGTTATTTTCAGCACAGTGCTGTCAGGTGAGCTTCATGATACAGAGCTACGAGTCCTTTGGGAGAAAGGAAAAACTAAAGTAATGTATGTAATAGTACTTCTGCCCTCCTTTTTTCAACAGGATTCTTAACTGAAACAATTTCTATATACAGGAAGAAAACAGTTAAATTTCTAGGTATCGATACAAAGATACCAGCCTAAAAAGCATACACGTTTAGTACAACATTTAGTTTATAGTACAACATTTTATTTAGAACAAAATCAGTCTAGATTTTAATACAGTCCCACAAAAAAACTAGTCATGTTCATAACAGCTCATATTGCTTTCTAGGTTTGTTTGTTTGTTTGTTTTTTTAATTGGTTCAACAACGAACAGACCATTTATTGTAGTGCATTATGGAACCTAGGCTGTGAAGACTAAAGACCTATGATGCCAACATCCTAAATTTTATTGCCTTTCTAGCAGCAGGAAGCCCAAATGCCAAATGTTCATTAAATGCATTCCTGTCCAATGCACTTCATTATTCCCATGAAGCAAGAAAAGATCCTTTTAAAAAAACAAAAAAAAACAAACAAACAAAAAAAACCACATGGTGCATTAAACGCACTCCATATGCTATTCTGAGCCCACTGCTAACACAATGCTCAAAGCCAGCTTCTACAGGTAAAATCAGGCAAGTAACTTTGTCTCACAGAATCACTGCTGTTCTTTCACCTTCAGAGCTATCCAACAGATTTAAAATACTGTTAGAAAGTACTCACATGACTGACTGTGCTCAAGAGAAAGCATGTAATTGGCAAGTGGGGGGGTGTAGGTCAAACACTGTAGAGTAGCATTAAGAAAGTGTGTGTTGCCAAGATTGTACAGGCCAACTCCAACACTTTGTGTTTCTTGCCAATCCATACGTATCTTCTCAGGTGGAAAAAGAATCCTTTGTGGCGGAGCAAGTCCATCAGTAACAACTGCAAGAAAGTTATATTTAAAAAGAGATTTTTGTTTGTTTGTTTCTAAGAAAGGCATTAGGTATATATAGGTATAGTAAATATATAAAGTATATATAGGTATAGTAAAAATACTATTCTGCGGGAGCACCTAGAGGAACTAGCTACAATCCAAAACAGAAAAACTTATTGCAGACAGCTTTAATACCGCCAAATTCAAATTGGCTGGTCAGCACAACGTTTTGGGAAAACAAAAGTTTAGTCAACCATTTTAATTTTTCTAAGGCAAGTCTAACTGCCATCCTGTTTTTAGTATCTAAAGCCAAGTTCCTCTCCATCTATAATCTTTAACCTGATTACCTCAACTACTGCTTTTTTCCTTATTATAACATAAACCACAAACTTAGACTTGAAATTATATGGTAATAAATGCAAGGACAATGTAAAAACAAATAACTAGGAATGACGGTACCCCTACAAATATCAGATCTTTTCCTGAGCAATGTTAGCATTCAAAAACCTGTGAATAATGGAAGCTGTGAATAGCAACAATAAAACGCTTTTCTTTGCAAAAGAGTCCCCAGTGGTGCCAGTGCACTCTCTGGACTCACTGCAGTGCATTCCCAGTGGTGCCAGTGCACTCTCTGGAGTCACTGCACTGCATCTCCAGTGGTGCCAGTGCACTCTCTGGACTCACTGCAGTGCATCCTCAGTGGTGCCAGTGCACTCTCTGGACTCACTGCACTGCATCCCCAGTGGTGCCAGCGCACTCTCTGGACTCACTGCACTGCATCCCCAGTCGTGCCAGCGCACTCTCTGGACTCACTGCAGTGCATCACCAGTGGTGCCAGTGCACTCTCTGGACTCACTGCAGTGCATCCCCAGTGGTGCCAGTGCACTCTCTGGACTCACTGCACTGAATCCCAGAGGTGCCAGTGCACTCTCTGGACTCACTGCCCAACATCCCCAGTGGTGCCAGTGCACTCTGTGGAGTCACTGCACTGCATCTCCAGTGGTGCCAGTGCACTCTCTGGACTCACTGCACTGCATCCCCAGTGGTGCCAGTGCACTCTCTGGACTCACTGCACTACATACCCAAGGTGCCAGTGCACTCTCTGGACTCACTGCACTGAATCCCCAGAGGTGCCAGTGCACTATGTGGACTCACTGCCCTGCATCCCCAGTGGTGCCAGTGCACTCTCTGGACTCACTGCCCTGCATCCCCTGAGGTGCCAGTGCACTCTCTGGACTCACTGCACTGCATCCCCAGTGGTGCCAGTGCACTCTCTGGACTCACTGCAGTGTATCCCCAGTGGTGCCAGTGCACTCTCTGGACTCACTGCACTGCATCCCCAGTGGTGCCAGTGCACTCTATGGACTCACTGCACTGCATCCCAAGTGGTGACAGTGCACTCTCTGGACTCACTGCCCTGCATCCCCAGTGGTGCCAGCGAACTCTCTGGACTCACTGCACTGCATCCCCAGTGGTGCCAGCGCACTCTCTGGAGTCACTGCACTGCATCCCCAGTGGTGCCAGTGCACTCTCTGGACTCACTGCAGTGCATCGCCAGTGGTGCCAGTGCACTCTCTGGACTCACTGCACTGCATCCCCAAGGTGCCAGTGCACTCTCTGGTCTCACTGCTCTGCTCCAGCCGCACCAGCCGCTCCAGCGTCGGCAGCCGCTCCAGCCTCGGCAGCCCCTCCAGCCGCTCCAGCCGCGGCAGCCGCTCCAGCCGCTCCAGCCGCGGCAGCCGCTCCAGCCGCTCCAGCCGCCGCAGCCGCTCCTGCCGCGCCAGCCGCGGCAGCCGCTCCAGCCGCTCCAGCCGCGGCAGCCGCTCCAGCCGCGGCAACTGCTCCAGCCGCTCCAGCCGCGGTAGCATCCCCAGCCCCGTTAGCCGCTCCAGCCGTGACAGCCGCTCCAGCCGCGGCAGCCGCTCCCACTCCTGTGTCTGCATCCCCAGTGGACGGCTCACCACTGGGGATGCACTGCAGTGAGTCCAGAAAGTGCACTGGCACGACTGGGGATGC
Source organism: Anser cygnoides (assembly GCF_040182565.1). Classification (NCBI taxonomy): domain Eukaryota; kingdom Metazoa; phylum Chordata; class Aves; order Anseriformes; family Anatidae; genus Anser; species Anser cygnoides. The sequence goes on from NC_089911.1 coordinate 2,510,221, forward strand.
ACTGCAGTGAGTCCAGAGAGTGCACTGGCAACACTAGGGATGCATTGCAGTGAGTCCAGAGTGCACTGCACTGATGCAGTGCTCCTCAGGAATGCACTGCATTGCAGCGTAGTGAGTCCAGAGAGTGCACTGGCACCATTGGGGATGCAGTGCAGTGAGCCCAGAGAGTGCACTGGCACCACTGGGGATGTAGTGCAGTGAGTCCAGAGATTGCACTGGCACCTTGGGGATGCAGTGCAGTGAGTCCAGAGAGTGCACTGGCACCACTGGGGATGCAGTGCACTGACTCCAGAGAGGGAAGTGGCACCACTATGGAGTCTATGGACTCACTGCGCTGCATCCCCAGTACTGCCAGTGCACTCTCTGGACTCACTGCACTGCATCCCCAGTGGAGCCAGTGCACTCTCTGGACTCACTGCACTGCATCGCCAGTGGTGCCAGTGCACTCTCTGGACTCACTGCACTGCATCCCCAAGGTGCCAGTGCACTCTCTGGACTCACTGCTCTGCTCCAGCCGCATCAGCCGCTCCAGCCGCTCCAGCCGCGGCAGTCGCGGCAGCCGCTCCTGCCGCGGTAGCCGCTCCAGCCGCTCCAGCCGCGGCAGCCGCTCCTGCCGCTCCAGCCGCGGCAGCCGCTCCAGACGCGGCAACCGAGGCAGCCGCTCCTGCCGCGGTAGCCGCTCCAGCCGCTCCAGCCGCGGCAGCCGCTCCAGCAGCTCCAGCCGCGCCTCTCCAGCCGCAGCCGCTCCAGCCGCGACAGCCGCTCCAGCCGCGGCAGCCGCTCCTGTGTCTGCATCCCCAGTGGACGGCTCACCACTGGGGATGCACTGCAGTGAGTCCAGAGAGTTCACTGGCACCACTGGGGATGCAGTGCAATGAGTCCAGAGAGGGAAGTGGCACCACTATGGAGTCTATGGACTCACTGCACTGCATCCCCAGTGGAGCCAGTGCACTCTCTGGACTCACTGCACTGCATCCCCAGTGGTGCCAGTGCACTCTCTGGACTCACTGCAGTGCATCGCCAGTGGTGCCAGTGCACTCTCTGGATTCACTGCCCTGCATACCCAAGGTGCCAGTGCACTCTCTGGACTCACTGTGCTGCATCCCCAGTGGTGCCAGTGCACTCTCTGGACTCACTGCACTGCATCCCCAGTGGTGCCAGTGCACTCTCTGCACTCACTGCACTGCATCCCCAGTGGTGCCAGTGCTGTCTCTGGAGTCACTGCGCTGCATCACCAGTGGTGACAGAGCACTCTCTGGAGTTACTGCTCTGCATCCCCAATGGTGCCTGTGCACTCTCTGGACTCAATACAGTGCATTCCGAGGAGTGCCAGTGCACTCTCTGGACTCACTGCAATGCATCCCTAGTGATGCCAGTGCACTCTCTGGACTCACTGCACTGCATTCCCTGTGGTGCCAGTGCACTCTCTGGACTCACTGCAGTGCATCCCCAGTGGTGAGCCGTCCACTGGGAATGCAGACACAGGAGTGGGAGCGGCTGCCGCGGCTGGAGCGGCTGTCCCGGCTGGAGCGGCTGGAGCAGTTGCCGCGGCTGGAGCGGCTGGAGCGGCTGCCGCGGCTGGAGCGGCTGGAGCGGCTGCCGCGGATGGAGCGGCTGGAGTGGCTGCCGCGGCTGGAGCGGCTGGAGCGGCTGCCGCGGATGGAGCGGCTGCCGCGGCTACCGCGGCAGGAGCGGCTGCCGCGGCTGGAGCGGCTGGAGCGGCTGGAGCGGCTGCCGCGGCTGGAGCGGCTGGAGGGGGCTGCCGAGGCTGGAGCGGCTGCCGACGCTGGAGCGGCTGGTGCGGCTGGAGCAGAGCAGTGAGTCCAGAGAGTGCACTGGCACCACTGGGGATGCACTGCAGTGAGTCCAGAGAGTGCACTGGCACCACTGGGGATGCAGTGCAGTGACTCCAGAGAGTTCGCTGGCACCACTGGGGATGCAGGGCAGTGAGTCCAGAGAGTGCACTGTCACCACTTGGGATGCACTGCAGTGAGTCCAGAGAGTGCACTGGCACCACTGGGGATGCAGTGCAGTGAGTCCAGAGAGTGCAAAAGACGAAGAAGAAGAAGAAGAAGAAGAAGAAGAAGAAGAAGAAGAAGAAGAAGAAGAAGAAGAAGAAGAAGAAGAAGAAGGAAGAAGAAGAAGAAGAAGAAGAAGAAGAAGAAGAAGAAGAAGAAGAAGAGGAGGAGTAGTAGTAGTAGTAGTAGTAGTAGTAGTACAGGCCGATGAAATTGAAGGAGATTTTTAGGAATATGAAGAATTTGAAGAATTTAAAGGAAAAGAAGAAAAGAAGAAGAAGAAGAAGAAGGAAAGAAGAAGAAGAAAAAGAAGAAGAAGAAGTAGAAGAAGAAGAAGAAGAAGAAGAGAACACGCCGATGAAATTGAAGGAGATTTTTAGGAATATGAAGAATTTGAAGAATTTAAAGGAAAAGAAGAAAAGAAGAAGAAGAAGAAGAAGAAGAAGAGTACAGGCCGATGAAATTGAAGGAGATTTTTAAGAATACGAAGAACTTGAAGAATTTAAAGGAAAAGGAGCAAAGAAGAAGAAGAAGAAGAAGAAGAAGAAGAAGAAGAAGAAGAAGAAGAAGAAGAAGAAGAAGAAGAAGAAGGAGAAGAAGGAGAAGAAGGAGAAGAAGGAGAAGAAGGAGAAAAAGAGAAGAAGGAGAAGAAGGAGAAGAAAGGAGAAGAAGGAGAAGAAGGAGAAGAAGGAGAAGAAGGAGAAGA
>NC_089911.1:2517944-2552944 GCF_040182565.1 Anser cygnoides
AGAGAGTGCACTGGCACCACTGAGGATGCAGTGCAGTGAGTCCAGAGAGTGCACTGGCACCACTGGGGATGCACTGCAGTGAGTCCAGAGAGTGCACTAGCACCACTGGGGATGCAGCGCAGTGACTCCAGAGAGTGCACTGGCACCACTTCGGATGCACTGCAGTGAGTCCAGAGAGTGCACTGGCACCACTGGGGATGCAGTGCAGTGAGTCCAGAGGGTTCACTGGCACCACTTGGGATGCAGTGCAGTGAGTCCACAGAGTGCACTGGCACCACTGCGGATGCACTGCAGTGAGTCCAGAGAGTACACTGGCACCAAGGGAATGCAGCGCAGTGAGTCCAGAGAGTGCACTGGCACCACTGGGGATGCACTGCAGTGAGTCCAGAGAGTGCACTGGCACCACTGGGGATGCAGTGCAGTGAGTCCATAGAGTGCACTGGCACCACTGGGGATGCAGCGCAGTGAGTGCAGAGAGTGCACTGGCACCACTGGGGATGCAGTGCAGTGAGTCCAGAGAGTGCACTGGCACCACTGGCGATGCAGTGCAGTGAGTCCAGAGAGTGCACTGGCACCACAGGGGATGCACTGCAGTGAGTCCAGAGAGTGCACTGGCACCACTGGGGATGCAGTGCAATGACTCCAGAGAGTGCACTGGCACCACTGGGGATGCAGTGCAGTGAGTCCAGAGAGTGCACTGGCACCACTGGGGATTCAGTGCAGTGAGTCCAGAGAGTGCACTGGCACCTTGGGGATGCAGTGCAGTGAGTCCAGAGAGTGCACTGGCACCACTGGGGATGCAGTGCAGTGAGTCCAGAGAGTGCACTGGCACCTTGGGAATGCAGTGCAGTGAGACAAAAGAGTGCACTGGCAACACTAGGGATGCATTGCGGTGAGTCCAGAGAGTGCACTGGCACCACTGGGGATGCAGTGCAGTGAGTCCAGAGAGTGCACTGGCACCAGTGGGGATTCAATGCAGTTAGTCCAGAGAATGCACTGGCAACACTGGGGATGCAGTGCAGTGAGTCCAGAGAGTGCACTGGCACCACTGGGGATGCAGTGCAGTGAGTCCAGAGAGTGCACTGGCACCAGTGGGGATTCAATGCAGTTAGTCCAGAGAATGCACTGGCACCACTGGCGATGCACTGCATTGAGTCCAGAGAGTGCACTGGCACCACTGGGGATGCAGCGCAGTGAGTGCAGAGAGTGCACTGGCACCACTGGGGATGCAGTGTAGTGAGTCCAGAGAGTGCACTGGCACCACTCGCGATGCAGCGCAGTGAGTCCAGAGAGTGCACAGGCGCCACTGGGGATGCACTGCAGTGACTCCAGAGAGTGCACTGGCACCACTGAAGATGCAGTGCAGTGAGTGCAGAGAGTGCACTGGCACCACTGGGGCTGCACTGCAGTGAGTCCAGAGAGTGCACTGGCACCACTGGGGATGCAGTGCAGTGAGTCCAGAGACTGCACTGGCACCATTGGGGATGCACTGCAGTGAGTCCAGAGACTGCACTGGCACCACTGGGGATGCACTGCAGTGACTCCAGAGAGTGCACTGGCACGACTGCGGATGCAGTGCAGTGAATCTAGAGAATGCACTGGCACCACTGAGGATGCACTGCAGTGAGTCCAGAGAGTGCACTGGCACCACTGGGGATGCAGTGCAGTGAATCCAGAGAGTGCACTGGCACCACTGGGGATGCAGTGCAGTGAGTCCATAGAGTTCAATGGCACCACTGGGGATGCAGTGCAGTGAGTCCAGAGAGTGCACTGCCCCCACAGGGGATGCATTGCAGTGAGTCCAGAGAGTGCACTGGCACCAGTGGCGATGCACTGCAGTGAGTCCAGAGAGTGCACTGGAACCACTGGGGATGCAGTGCAGTGAATCCAGAGAGTGCACTGGCACACTGGGGATGCAGTGCAGTGAGTCCAGAGAGTGCACTGGCACCACTGGGGATGCAGTGCAGTGACTACAGAGAGTGCACTGGCACCACTGGGGATGCACTGCAGTGAGTCCAGAGATTGCACTGGCACCACTGGGGATGCAGTGCAGTGAGTCCAGAGAGTGCACTGGCACCACAGGGAATGCAGTGCAGTGAGTCCAGAGAGTGCACTGGCACCACTGGGGATGCACTGCAGTGAGTCCAGAGAGTGCACTGGCACCACTGCGGATGCACTGCAGTGAGTCCAGAGAGTGCACTGGCACCACTGGGGATGCAGTGCAGTGAGTCCAGAGAGTGCACTGGCACCTCTGGGGATGTAGTGCAGTGAGTCCAGAGAGTGCACTGGCACCACTGGGGATGCAGTGCAGTGAGTCCACAGAGTGCACTGGCACCACAGGGGATGCACTGCAGTGAGTCCAGAGAGTGCACTGGCACCACTGGGGATGCAGTGCAGTGAGTCCAGAGAGTGCACTGGCACCACTCGGGATGCACTGCAGTGAGTCCAGAGTGCACTGGCACTCCTCGGAATGCACTGCATTGAGTCCATAGAGTGCACAGGCACCATTGGGGATGCAGTGCAGTGAGTCCAGAGAGTGCACTGGCACCGCTGGGGATGCAGTGCAGTGAGTCCAGAGAGTGCACTGGCACCAGTGGGGATGCAGTGCAGTGAATCCAGAGAGTGCACTGGCACCACTGGGGATGCAGTGCAGTGACTCCAGAGAGTGCACTGGCACCACTGGGGATTCAATGCAGTTAGTCCAGAGAATGCACTGGCACCACTGGGGATGCAGTGCAGTGAGTCCAGAGAGTGCACTGGCACCACTGGGGATGCAGTGCAGTGAGTCCAGAGAGTGCACTGGCACCACTGGGGATGCAGTGCAGTGAGTCCAGAGAGTGCACTGGCACCACTGGGGATGCAGTGCAGTGAGTCCAGAGAGTGCACTGGCAACACTAGGGATGCATTGCATTGAGTCCAGAGAGTGCACTGGCACCACTGGCGATGCACTGCAGTGAGTCCAGAGAGTGCACTGGCACCACAGGGGATGCACTGCAGTGAGTCCAGAGAGTGCACTGGCACCACTGGGGATGCAGTGCAGTGAGTCCAGAGAGTGCACTGGCACCAGTGGGGATTCAATGCAGTTAGTCCAGAGAATGCACTGGCAACACTGGGGATGCAGTGCAGTGAGTCCAGAGAGTGCACTGGCACCACTGGGGATGCAGTGCAGTGAGTCCAGAGAGTGCACTGGCACCAGTGGGGATTCAATGCAGTTAGTCCAGAGAATGCACTGGCACCACTGGCGATACACTGCATTGAGTCCAGAGAGTGCACTGGCACCACTGGGGATGCAGTGCAGTGACTCCAGAGAGTGCACTGGCACCAGTGGGGATGCAGTGCAGTGAATCCAGAGAGTGCACTGGCACCACTGGGAATGCAGTGCAGTGAGTCCAGAGAGTGCACAGGCACCACTGGGGATGCTGTGCAGTGAGTCCAGAGAGTGCACTGGCACCACTGGCGATGCACTGCAGTGAGTCCAGAGAGTGCTCTGTCACCACTGGGGATGCAGCGCAGTGACTCCAGAGAGTGCACTGGCACCACTGGGGATGCAGTGCAGTGAGTCCAGAGAGTGCACTGGAACCACTGGGGATGCAGTGCAGTGAGTCCAGAGAGTGCACTGGCAACACTGGGGATGCAGTGCAGTGAGTCCAGAGATTGCACTGGCACCACTGGGGATGCAGCGCAGTGAGTCCAGAGAGTGCACTGGCACCACTGGGGATGCAGCGCAGTGAGTGCAGAGAGTGCACTGGCACCACTGGGGATGCAGTGCAGTGAGTCCAGAGAGTGCACTGGCACCACTGGCGATGCAGTGCAGTGAGTCCAGAGAGTGCACTGGCACCACAGGGGATGCACTGCAGTGAGTCCAGAGAGTGCACTGGCACCACTGGGGATGCACTGCAATGACTCCAGAGAGTGCACTGGCACCACTGGGGATGCAGTGCAGTGAGTCCAGAGAGTGCACTGGCACCACTGGGGATGCAGTGCAGTGAGTCCAGAGAGTGCACTGGCACCTTGGGGATGCAGTGCAGTGACTCCAGAGAGTGCACTGGCACCACTGGGGATGTAGTGCAGTGAGTCCAGAGAGTGCACTGGCACCACTGGGGATGCAGTGCAGTGAGTCCAGAGAGTGCACTGGCACCACAGGGGATGCACTGCAGTGAGTCCAGAGAGTGCACTGGCACCACTGGGGATGCAGTGCAGTGAGTCCAGAGAGTGCACTGGCACCACTCGGGATGCACTGCAGTGAGTCCAGAGTGCACTGGCACTCCTCGGAATGCACTGCATTGAGTCCATAGAGTGCACAGGCACCATTGGGGATGCAGTGCAGTGAGTCCAGAGAGTGCACTGGCACCGCTGGGGATGCAGTGCAGTGAGTCCAGAGAGTGCACTGGCACCAGTGGGGATGCAGTGCAGTGAATCCAGAGAGTGCACTGGCACCACTGGGGATGCAGTGCAGTGACTCCAGAGAGTGCACTGGCACCACTGGGGATTCAATGCAGTTAGTCCAGAGAATGCACTGGCACCACTGGGGATGCAGTGCAGTGAGTCCAGAGAGTGCACTGGCACCACTGGGGATGCAGTGCAGTGAGTCCAGAGAGTGCACTGGCACCACTGGGGATGCAGTGCAGTGAGTCCAGAGAGTGCACTGGCACCACTGGGGATGCAGTGCAGTGAGTCCAGAGAGTGCACTGGCAACACTAGGGATGCATTGCATTGAGTCCAGAGAGTGCACTGGCACCACTGGCGATGCACTGCAGTGAGTCCAGAGAGTGCACTGGCACCACAGGGGATGCACTGCAGTGAGTCCAGAGAGTGCACTGGCACCACTGGGGATGCAGTGCAGTGAGTCCAGAGAGTGCACTGGCACCAGTGGGGATTCAATGCAGTTAGTCCAGAGAATGCACTGGCAACACTGGGGATGCAGTGCAGTGAGTCCAGAGAGTGCACTGGCACCACTGGGGATGCAGTGCAGTGAGTCCAGAGAGTGCACTGGCACCAGTGGGGATTCAATGCAGTTAGTCCAGAGAATGCACTGGCACCACTGGCGATACACTGCATTGAGTCCAGAGAGTGCACTGGCACCACTGGGGATGCAGTGCAGTGACTCCAGAGAGTGCACTGGCACCAGTGGGGATGCAGTGCAGTGAGTCCAGAGAGTGCACTGGCACCACTGGGAATGCAGTGCAGTGAGTCCAGAGAGTGCACAGGCACCACTGGGGATGCTGTGCAGTGAGTCCAGAGAGTGCACTGGCACCACTGGCGATGCACTGCAGTGAGTCCAGAGAGTGCTCTGTCACCACTGGGGATGCAGCGCAGTGACTCCAGAGAGTGCACTGGCACCACTGGGGATGCAGTGCAGTGAGTCCAGAGAGTGCACTGGAACCACTGGGGATGCAGTGCAGTGAGTCCAGAGAGTGCACTGGCAACACTGGGGATGCAGTGCAGTGAGTCCAGAGATTGCACTGGCACCACTGGGGATGCAGCGCAGTGAGTCCAGAGAGTGCACTGGCACCACTGGGGATGCAGCGCAGTGAGTGCAGAGAGTGCACTGGCACCACTGGGGATGCAGTGCAGTGAGTCCAGAGAGTGCACTGGCACCACTGGCGATGCAGTGCAGTGAGTCCAGAGAGTGCACTGGCACCACAGGGGATGCACTGCAGTGAGTCCAGAGAGTGCACTGGCACCACTGGGGATGCACTGCAATGACTCCAGAGAGTGCACTGGCACCACTGGGGATGCAGTGCAGTGAGTCCAGAGAGTGCACTGGCACCACTGGGGATGCAGTGCAGTGAGTCCAGAGAGTGCACTGGCACCTTGGGGATGCAGTGCAGTGACTCCAGAGAGTGCACTGGCACCACTGGGGATGCAGCGCAGTGAGTCCAGAGAGTGCACTGGCACCAGTGGGGATTCAATGCAGTTAGTCCAGAGAATGCACTGGCACCACTGGGGATGCAGTGCAGTGAGTCCAGAGAGTGCACTGGCACCACTGGGGATGCAGTGCAGTGAGTCCAGAGAGTGCACTGGCACCAGTGGGGATTCAATGCAGTTAGTCCAGAGAATGCACTGGCACCACTGGCGATGCACTGCATTGAGTCCAGAGAGTGCACTGGCACCACTGGGGATGCAGCGCAGTGAGTGCAGAGAGTGCACTGGCACCACTGGGGATGCAGTGCAGTGAGTCCAGAGAGTGCACTGGCACCACTCGCGATACAGCGCAGTGAGTCCAGAGAGTGCACTGGCACCACTGGGGATGCAGTGCAGTGAGTCCAGAGACTGCACTGGCACCATTGGGGATGCACTGCAGTGAGTCCAGAGACTGCACTGGCACCACTGGGGATGCACTGCAGTGACTCCAGAGAGTGCACTGGCACGACTGCGGATGCAGTGCAGTGAATCTAGAGAATGCACTGGCACCACTGAGGATGCACTGCAGTGAGTCCAGAGAGTGCACTGGCACCACTGGGGATGCAGTGCAGTGAATCCAGAGAGTGCACTGGCACCACTGGGGATGCAGTGCAGTGAGTCCATAGAGTTCAATTGCACCACTGGGGATGCAGTGCAGTGAGTCCAGAGAGTGCACTGCCCCCACAGGGGATGCATTGCAGTGAGTCCAGAGAGTGCACTGGCACCAGTGGCGATGCACTGCAGTGAGTCCAGAGAGTGCACTGGAACCACTGGGGATGCAGTGCAGTGAATCCAGAGAGTGCACTGGCACACTGGGGATGCAGTGCAGTGAGTCCAGAGAGTGCACTGGCACCACTGGGGATGCAGTGCAGTGAGTCCAGAGAGTGCACTGGCACCACTGGGGATGCAGTGCAGTGAGTCCAGAGAGTGCACTGGCACCACTTGGGATTCAATGCAGTTAGTCCAGAGAATGCACTGGCAACACTGGGGATGCAGTGCAGTGAGTCCAGGGAGTGCACTGGCACCACTAGGGATGCATTGCAGTGAGTCCAGAGAGTGCACTGGCACTCCTCGGAATGCACTGCAGTGAGTCCAGAGAGTGCACAGGCACCATTGGGGATGCAGTGCAGTGAGTCCAGAGAGTGCACTGGCACCTTGGGAATGCAGTGCATTGAGTCCAGAGAGTGCACAGGCACCACTGGGGATGCAGTGCATTGAGTCCAGAGAGTACACTGGCACCACTGGGGATGCACTGCAGTGAGTCCAGAGAGTGCACTGGCACCACTGGGGATGCACTGCAGTGAGTCCAGAGATTGCACTGGCACGACTGGGGATGCAGTGCAGTGAGTCCAGAGAGTGCACTGGCACCACTGGGGATACACTGCAGTGAGTCCAGAGAGTGCACTGGCACCACTGGGGACTCTTTTGCAAAGAAAAGCGTTTTATTGTTGCTATTCACAGCTTCCATTATTCACAGGTTTTTGAATGCTAACATTGCTCAGGAAAAGATCTGATATTTGTAGGGGTACCGTCATTCCTAGTTATTTGTTTTTACATTGTCCTTGCTTTTATTACCATATAATTTCAAGTCTAAGTTTGTGGTTTAAGTTGTAATAAGGAAAAAAGCAGTAGTTGAGGTAATCAGGTTAAAGATTATAGATGGAGAGGAACTTGGCTTTAGATACTAAAAACAGGATGGCAGTTAGACTTGCCTTAGAAAAATTAAAATGGTTGACTAGTCCAGAGAGTGCACTGGCACCACTGGGGATGCACTACAGTGAGTCCAGAGAGTGCACTGGCACCACTGCGGATGCAGTGCAGTGAATCCAGAGAGTGCACTGGCACCACTGGGGATGCACTGCAGTGAGTCCAGAGAGTGCACTGGCACCACTGGGGATGCAGTGCAGTGAGTCCAGAGAGTGCACTGGCACCTTGGGGATGCACTGCAGTGAGTCCAGAGAGTGCACTGGCACCACTGGGGATGCAGTGCAGTGAATCCAGAGAGTGCACTGGCACCACTGGGGATGCACTGCAGTGAGTCCAGAGAGTGCACTGGCACCACTGGGGATGCAGTGCAGTGAATCCAGAGAGTACACTGGCACCACTGGGGATGCAGTGCAGTGAGTCCAGAGAGTGCACTGGCACCACTGGGGATGCAGTGCAGTGAGTCCAGAGAGTGCACTGGCACCACTGGGGATGCAGTGCAGTGAGTCCAGAGAGTGCACTGGCACCACTGGGAATGCACTGCAGTGACTCCAGAGAGTGCACTGGCACCACTGGGGATGCACTGCAGTGAGTCCAGAGAGTGCACAGGCACCTTGGGGATGCAGTGCAGTGAGTCGAGAGAGTGCACTGGCACCACTGGGGATACAGTGCAGTGAGTCCAGAGAGTGCACTGGCACCACTGGGGATGCAGTGCAGTGAGTCCAGAGAGTGCACTGCCACCACAGGGGATGCACTGCAGTGACTCCAGAGAGTGCACTGGCACCACTGGGATGCAGTGCAATGAGTCCAGAGAGTGCACTGGCACCACTGGGGATGCAGTGCATTGAGTCCAGAGAGTGCACTGGCACCACTGGGGATGCAGTGCAGTGAGTCCAGAGAGTGCACTGGCACCACTGGGGATGCACTGCAGTGAGTTCAGAGAGTGCACTGGTACCACTGGGGATGCACTGCAGTGAGTCCAGAGAGTGCACTGGCACCACAGGGGATGCATTGCAGTGAGCCCATAGAGTGCACTGGCACCACTGGGGATGCAGTGCATTGAATCCAGAGAGTGCACTGGCACCACTGGGGATGCACTGCAGTGAGTCCAGAGAGTGCACTGCCACCACAGGGGATGCACTGCAGTGAGTCCAGAGAGTGCACTGGCACCACTGGGGATTCAGTGCAATGAATCCAGAGAGTGCACTGGCACCTCTGGGGATGCAGTGCAGTGAGTACAGAGAGTGCACTGGCACCACTGGGGATGCAGTGCAGTGAGTCCAGAGAGTGCACTGGCACACTGGGGATGCAGTGCAGTGAGTCCAGAGAGTGCACTGTCACCACTGGCGATGCACTGCAGTGAGTCCAGAGAGTGCACTGGCACCACTGGGGATGCACTGCAGTGAGTCTAGAGAGTGCACTGGCACCACTGGGGATGTAGTGCAGTGAGTCCAAAGAGTGCACTGGCACCACTGGGGATGCAGTGCAGTGAATCCAGAGAGTGGACTGGCAACATTAGGGATGCAGTGCAGTGAGTCCAGAGAGGGCAGTGGCACCACTGGGGATGCACTGCAGTGAGTCCAGAGATTGCACTGGCACAACTGGGGATGCAGTGCAGTGAGTCCAGAGACTGCACTGGCACCATTGGGGATGCACTGCAGTGAGTCCAGAGAGTGCACTGGCACCACTGGGGATGCAGTGCAGTGAGTCCAGAGAGTGCACTGGCACCACTGGGAATGCACTGCAGTGACTCCAGAGAGTGCACTGGCACCACTGGGGATGCACTGCAGTGAGTCCAGAGAGTGCACAGGCACCTTGGGGATGCAGTGCAGTGAGTCGAGAGAGTGCACTGGCACCACTGGGGATACAGTGCAGTGAGTCCAGAGAGTGCACTGGCACCACTGGGGATGCAGTGCAGTGAGTCCAGAGAGTGCACTGCCACCACAGGGGATGCACTGCAGTGACTCCAGAGGGTGCACTGGCACCACTGGGATGCAGTGCAATGAGTCCAGAGAGTGCACTGGCACCACTGGGGATGCAGTGCATTGAGTCCAGAGAGTGCACTGGCACCACTGGGGATGCAGTGCAGTGAGTCCAGAGAGTGCACTGGCACCACTGGGGATGCACTGCAGTGAGTTCAGAGAGTGCACTGGTACCACTGGGGATGCACTGCAGTGAGTCCAGAGAGTGCACTGGCACCACATGGGATGCATTGCAGTGAGCCCATAGAGTGCACTGGCACCACTGGGGATGCAGTGCATTGAATCCAGAGAGTGCACTGGCACCACTGGGGATGCACTGCAGTGAGTCCAGAGAGTGCACTGCCACCACAGGGGATGCACTGCAGTGAGTCCAGAGAGTGCACTGGCACCACTGGGGATTCAGTGCAATGAATCCAGAGAGTGCACTGGCACCTCTGGGGATGCAGTGCAGTGAGTACAGAGAGTGCACTGGCACCACTGGGGATGCAGTGCAGTGAGTCCAGAGAGTGCACTGGCACCACTGGGGATGCAGTGCATTGAATCCAGAGAGTGCACTGGCAACATTAGGGATGCACTGCAGTGAGTCCAGAGAGTGCACTGGAACCACTGGGGATGCAGTGCAGTGAATCCAGAGAGTGCACTGGCACACTGGGGATGCAGTGCAGTGAGTCCAGAGAGTGCACTGTCACCACTGGCGATGCACTGCAGTGAGTCCAGAGAGTGCACTGGCACCACTGGGGATGCACTGCAGTGAGTCTAGAGAGTGCACTGGCACCACTGGGGATGTAGTGCAGTGAGTCCAAAGAGTGCACTGGCACCACTGGGGATGCAGTGCAGTGAATCCAGAGAGTGGACTGGCAACATTAGGGATGCAGTGCAGTGAGTCCAGAGAGGGCAGTGGCACCACTGGGGATGCACTGCAGTGACTCCAGAGAGTGCACTGGCACAACTGGGGATGCAGTGCAGTGAGTCCAGAGACTGCACTGGCACCATTGGGGATGCACTGCAGTGAGTCCAGAGAGTGCACTGGCACCACTGGGGATGCAGTGCAGTGAGTCCAGAGAGTGCACTGGCACCAGTGGGGATGCAGTGCAGTGAGTCCAGAGAGTGCACTGGCACCAGTGGGGATGCAGTGCAGTGAGTCCAGAGAGTGCACTGGCACCACTGGGGATGCACTGCAGTGACTTCAGAGAGTGCACTGGCACCACTGGGGATGCAGTGCAGTGAGTCCAGAGAGTGCACTGGCACCACTGGGGATGCACTGCAGTGACTTCAGAGAGTGCACTGGCACCACTGGGGATGCACTGCAGTGATTCCAGAGAGTGCACTGGCACCACTGGGGATGCACTGCAGTGAGTCCAGAGAATGCACTGGCAACACTGGGGATGCACTGCAGTGAGTCCAGAGAGTGCACTGGCACCACTGGGGATGCAGTGCAGTGAATCCAGAGAGTGCACTGGCACCACTGGGGATGCACTGCAGTGAGTCCGGAGAGTGCACTGGCACCACTGGGGATGCAGTGCAGTGAGTCCAGAGAGTGCACTGGCACCACTGGGGATGCAGGGCAGTGAGTCCAGAGAGTGCACTGGCACCACTGGGGACGCACTGCAGTGAGTCCAGAGAGTGCACTGGTACCACTGGGGATGCACTGCAGTGAGTCCAGAGAGTGCACTGGCACCACAGGGGATGCAGTGCAGTGAGCCCATAGAGTGCACTGGCACCACTGGGGATGCAGTGCAGTGAGTCCAGAGAGTGCACTGGCACCACTGGGGATGCACTGCAGTGAGTCCAGAGAGTGCACTGGCACCACTGGGGATGCAGTGCATTGAATCCAGAGAGCACACTGGCACCACTGGGGATGCAGTGCAGTGAGTCCAGAGAGTGCACTGGCACCACTGGGGATTCAGTGCAATGAATCCAGAGAGTGCACTGGCACCTCTGGGGATGCAGTGCAGTGAGTCCATAGAGTGCACTGGCACCACTGGTGATGCAGTGCAGTGAGTCCAGAGAGTGCACTGGCACCACTGGGGATGCAGTGCAGTGAGTCCAGAGAGTGCACTGGCACCACTGGGGATGCACTACAGTGAGTCCAGAGAGTGCACTGGCACCACTGCGGATGCAGTGCAGTGAATCCAGAGAGTGCACTGGCACCACTGGGGATGCACTGCAGTGAGTCCAGAGAGTGCACTGGCACCACTGCGGATGCAGTGCAGTGAATCCAGAGAGTGCACTGGCACCACTGGGGATGCAGTGCAGTGAGTCCAGAGAGTGCACTGGCACCACTGGGGATGCAGTGCAGTGAGTCCAGAGAGTGCACTGGCACCTTGGGGATGCACTGCAGTGAGTCCAGAGAGTGCACTGGCACCACTGGGGATGCAGTGCAGTGAATCCAGAGAGTGCACTGGCACCACTGGGGATGCACTGCAGTGAGTCCAGAGAGTGCACTGGCACCACTGGGGATGCAGTGCAGTGAATCCAGAGAGTACACTGGCACCACTGGGGATGCAGTGCAGTGAGTCCAGAGAGTGCACTGGCACCACTGGGGATGCATGTGCAGTGAGTCCAGAGAGTGCACTGGCACCACTGGGGATGCAGTGCAGTGAGTCCAGAGAGTGCACTGGCACCACTGGGAATGCACTGCAGTGAGTCCAGAGAGTGCACTGGCACCACTGGGGATGCACTGCAGTGAGTCCAGAGAGTGCACAGGCACCTTGGGGATGCAGTGCAGTGAGTCGAGAGAGTGCACTGGCACCACTGGGGATGCAGTGCAGTGAGTCCAGAGAGTGCACTGGCACCACTGGGGATGCACTGCAGTGAGTCCAGAGAGTGCACTGCCACCACAGGGGATGCACTGCAGTGACTCCAGAGAGTGCACTGGCACCACTGGGATGCAGTGCAGTGAGTCCAGAGAGTGCACTGGCACCACTGGGGATGCAGTGCATTGAGTCCAGAGAGTGCACTGGCACCACTGGGGATGCAGTGCAGTGAGTCCAGAGAGTGCACTGGCACCACTGGGGATGCACTGCAGTGAGTCCAGAGAGTGCACTGGTACCACTGGGGATGCACTGCAGTGAGTCCAGAGAGTGCACTGGCACCACAGGGGATGCAGTGCAGTGAGCCCATAGAGTGCACTGGCACCACTGGGGATGCAGTGCAGTGAGTCCAGAGAGTGCACTGGCACCACTGGGGATGCACTGCAGTGAGTCCAGAGAGTGCACTGCCACCACAGGGGATGCACTGCAGTGAGTCCAGAGAGTGCACTGGCACCACTGGGGATTCAGTGCAATGAATCCAGAGAGTGCACTGGCACCTCTGGGGATGCAGTGCAGTGAGTACAGAGAGTGCACTGGCACCACTGGGGATGCAGTGCAGTGAGTCCAGAGAGTGCACTGGCACCACTGGGGATGCAGTGCATTGAATCCAGAGAGTGCACTGGCAACATTAGGGATGCACTGCAGTGAGTCCAGAGAGTGCACTGGAACCACTGGGGATGCAGTGCAGTGAATCCAGAGAGTGCACTGGCACACTGGGGATGCAGTGCAGTGAGTCCAGAGAGTGCACTGTCACCACTGGCGATGCACTGCAGTGAGTCCAGAGAGTGCACTGGCACCACTGGGGATGCACTGCAGTGAGTCCAGAGAGTGCACTGGCACCACTGGGGATGTAGTGCAGTGAGTCCAAAGAGTGCACTGGCATCATAGGAGATGCAGTGCAGTGAATCCAGAGAGTGGACTGGCAACATTAGGGATGCAGTGCAGTGAGTCCAGAGAGGGCAGTGGCACCACTGGGGATGCACTGCAGTGAGTCCAGAGATTGCACTGGCACGACTGGGGATGCAGTGCAGTGAGTCCAGAGAGTGCACTGGAACCATTGGGGATGCACTGCAGTGAGTCCAGAGAGTGCACTGGCACCACTGGGGATGCAGTGCAGTGAGTCCAGAGAGTGCACTGGCACCAGTGGGGATGCAGTGCAGTGAATCCAGAGAGTGCACTGGCACCACTGGGGATGCACTGCAGTGAGTCCAGAGAATGCACTGGCACCACTGGGGATGCACTGCAGTGAGTCCAGAGAGTGCACTGGCACCACTGGGGATGCAGTGCAGTGAATCCAGAGACTGCACTGGCACCACTGGGGATGCACTGCAGTGAGTCCAGAGAGTGCACTGGTACCACTGGGGATGCAGTGCAGTGAATCCAGAGAGTGTACTGGCACCACTGGGGATGCAGTGCAGTGAGTCCAGAGAGTGCACTGGCACCACTGGGGATGCACTGCAGTGAATCCAGAGAGTGCACTGGCACCACTGGGGATGCAGTGCAGTGAGTCCAGAGAGTGCACTGGCACCACTGGGAATGCACTGCAGTGACTCCAGAGAGTGCACTGGCACCACTGGGAATGCACTGCAGTGAGTCCAGAGAGTGCACAGGCACCTTGGGGATGCAGTGCAGTGAGTCCAGAGAGTGCACTGGCACCACTGGGGATGCAGTGCAGTGAGTCCAGAGAGTGCACTGGCACCACTAGGGATGCACTGCAGTGAGTCCAGAGAGTGCACTGGCACCACAGGGGATGCACTGCAGTGACTCCAGAGAGTGCACTGGCACCACTGGGATGCAGTGCAGTGAGTCCAGAGAGTGCACTGGCACCACTGGGGATGCACTGCAGTGAGTCCAGAGAGTGCACTGGCACCACTGGCGATGCACTGCAGTGAGTCCAGAGAGTGCACTGGTACCACTGGGGATGCACTGCAGTGAGTCCAGAGAGTGCACTGGCACCACAGGGGATGCAGTGCAGTGAGTCCAGAGAGTGCACTGGCACCACTGGGGATGCAGTGCAGTGAGTCCAGAGAGTGCACTGGCACCACTGGGGATGCAGTGCAGTGAGTCCAGAGAGTGCACTGGCAACACTGGGGATGCAGTGCATTGAATCCAGAGAGTGCACTGGCACCACTGGGGATGCAGTGCAGTGAGTCCAGAGACTGCACTGGCACCACTGGGGATTCAGTGCAATGAATCCAGAGAGTGCACTGGCACCTCTGGGGATGCAGTGCAGTGAGTCCAGAGAGTGCACTGGCACCACTGGGGATGCAGTACAGTGAGTCCAGAGAGTGCACTGGCACCACTGGGGATGCAGTGCATTGAATCCAGAGAGTGCACTGGCACCACTGGGGATGCACTGCAGTGTGTCCAGAGAATGCACTGGCACCACTGGGGATGCAGTGCAGTGAATCCAGAGAGTGCACTGGCACCACTGGGGATGCACTGCAGTGAGTCCATAGAGTGCAATGGCACCTCAGGGGATGCAGTGCAGTGAGCCCATAGAGTGTACTGGCACCACTGGGGATGCAGTGCAGTGAGTCCAGAGAGTGCACAGGCACCACTGGGGATGCACTGCAGTGAGTCCAGAGAGTGCACTGGCACCACTGGGGATGCAGTGCAGTGAGTCCAGAGAGGGCAGTGGCACCACTGGGGATGCACTGCAGTGAGTCCAGAGATTGCACTGGCACGACTGGGGATGCAGTGCAGTGAGTCCAGAGACTGCACTGGCACCATTGGAGATGCACTGCAGTCAGTCCAGAGACTGCACTGGCACCACTGGGGATGCACTGCAGTGAATCCAGAGAGTGCACTGGCACGACTGCGGATGCAGTGCAGTGAATCCAGAGAGTGCACTGGCACCACTGGGGATGCACTGCAGTGAGTCCAGAGAGTGCACTGGCACCACTGGGGATGCACTGCAGTGAGTCCAGAGAGTGCACTAGCACCACTGGGGATGCAGCGCAGTGACTCCAGAGAGTGCACTGGCACCACTTCGGATGCACTGCAGTGAGTCCAGAGGGTTCACTGGCACCACTTGGGATGCAGTGCAGTGAGTCCACAGAGTGCACTGGCACCACTGCGGATGCACTGCAGTGAGTCCAGAGAGTGCACTGGCACCACAGGGAATGCAGTGCAGTGAGTCCAGAGAGTGCACTGGCACCACTGGGGATGCACTGCAGTGAGTCCAGAGAGTGCACTGGCACCACTGGGGATGCAGTGCAGTGAGTCCAGAGAGTGCACTGGCACCACAGGGGATGCACTGCAGTGAGTCCAGAGAGTGCACTGGCACCACTGGGGATGCACTGCAATGAATCCAGAGAGTGCACTGGCACCACTGGGGATGCAGTGCAGTGAGTCCAGAGAGTGCACTGGCACCACTGGGGATGCAGTGCAGTGAGTCCAGAGAGTGCACTGGCACCTTGGGGATGCAGTGCAGTGACTCCAGAGAGTGCACTGGCACCACTGGGGATGCAGTGCAGTGAGTCCAGAGAGTGCACTGGCACCTTGGGAATGCAGTGCAGTGAGACAAAAGAGTGCACTGGCAACACTAGGGATGCATTGCGGTGAGTCCAGAGAGTGCACTGGCACCACTGGGGATGCAGTGCAGTGAGTCCAGAGAGTGCACTGGCACCAGTGGGGATTCAATGCAGTTAGTCCAGAGAATGCACTGGCAACACTGGGGATGCAGTGCAGTGAGTCCATAGAGTGCACTGGCACCACTGGGGATGCAGTGCAGTGAGTCCAGAGAGTGCACTGGCACCAGTGGGGATTCAATGCAGTTAGTCCAGAGAATGCACTGGCACCACTGGCGATGCACTGCATTGAGTCCAGAGAGTGCACTGGCACCACTGGGGATGCAGCGCAGTGAGTCCAGAGAGTGCACTGGCACCACTGGGAATGCAGTGCAGTGAGTCCAGAGAGTGCACTGGCACCACAGGGGATGCACTGCAGTGAGTCCAGAGAGTGCACTGCCACCACAGGGGATGCACTGCAGTGACTCCAGAGAGTGCACTGGCACCACTGGGATGCAGTGCAGTGAGTCCAGAGAGTGCACTGGCACCACTGGGGATGCAGTGCAGTGAGTCCAGAGAGTGCACTGGCACCACTGGCGATGCACTGCAGTGAGTCCAGAGAGTGCACTGGCACCACTGGGGATGCACTGCAGTGAGTCCAGAGAGTGCACTGGTACCACTGGGGATGCACTGCAGTGAGTCCAGAGAGTGCACTGGCACCACAGGGGATGCAGTGCAGTGAGTCCAGAGAGTGCACTGGCACCACTGGGGATGCAGCGCAGTGAGTCCAGAGAGTGCACTGGCACCACTGGGGATGCAGTGCAGTGAGTCCAGAGAGTGCACTGGCAACACTGGGGATGCAGTGCATTGAATCCAGAGAGTGCACTGGCACCACTGGGGATGCAGTGCAGTGAGTCCAGAGAGTGCACTGGCACCACTGGGGATTCAGTGCAATGAATCCAGAGAGTGCACTGGCACCTCTGGGGATGCAGTGCAGTGAGTCCAGAGAGTGCACTGGCACCACTGGTGATGCAGTGCAGTGAGTCCAGAGAGTGCACTGGCACCACTGGGGATGCAGTGCATTGAATCCAGAGAGTGCACTGGCACCACTGGGGATGCACTGCAGTGAGTCCAGAGAGTGCACTGGCACCACTGCGGATGCAGTGCAGTGAATCCAGAGAGTGCACTGGCACCACTGGGGATGCACTGCAGTGAGTCCATAGAGTGCACTGGCACCACTGGCGATGCACTGCAGTGAGTCCAGAGAGTGCACTGGCACCACTGGGGATGCAGTGCAGTGAGTCCAGAGGGTTCACTGGCACCACTTGGGATGCAGTGCAGTGAGTCCACAGAGTGCACTGGCACCACTGCGGATGCACTGCAGTGAGTCCAGAGAGTGCACTAGCACCACAGGGAATGCAGTGCAGTGAGTCCAGAGAGTGCACTGGCACCACTGGGGATGCACTGCAGTGAGTCCAGAGAGTGCACTGGCACCACTGGGGATGCAGTGCAGTGAGTCCATAGAGTGCACTGGCACCACTGGGGATGCAGCGCAGTGAGTGCAGAGAGTGCACTGGCACCACTGGGGATGCAGTGCATTGAATCCAGAGAGTGCACTGGCACCACTGGGGATGCACTGCAGTGAGTCCAGAGAGTGCACTGGCACCACTGCGGATGCAGTGCAGTGAATCCAGAGAGTGCACTGGCACCACTGGGGATGCACTGCAGTGAGTCCATAGAGTGCACTGGCACCACTGGCGATGCACTGCAGTGAGTCCAGAGAGTGCACTGGCACCACTGCGGATGCAGTGCAGTGAATCCAGAGAGTGCACTGGCACCACTGGGGATGCACTGCAGTGAGTCCATAGAGTGCACTGGCACCACTGGCGATGCACTGCAGTGAGTCCAGAGAGTGCACTGGCACCACTGGGGATGCAGTGCAGTGAGTCCAGAGGGTTCACTGGCACCACTTGGGATGCAGTGCAGTGAGTCCACAGAGTGCACTGGCACCACTGCGGATGCACTGCAGTGAGTCCAGAGAGTGCACTAGCACCACAGGGAATGCAGTGCAGTGAGTCCAGAGAGTGCACTGGCACCACTGGGGATGCACTGCAGTGAGTCCAGAGAGTGCACTGGCACCACTGGGGATGCAGTGCAGTGAGTCCATAGAGTGCACTGGCACCACTGGGGATGCAGCGCAGTGAGTGCAGAGAGTGCACTGGCACCACTGGGGATGCAGTGCAGTGAGTCCAGAGAGTGCACTGGCACCACTGGGGATGCAGTGCAGTGAGTCCAGAGAGTGCACTGGCACCACAGGGGATGCACTGCAGTGAGTCCAGAGAGTGCACTGGCACCACTGGGGATGCACTGCAATGACTCCAGAGAGTGCACTGGCACCACTGGGGATGCAGTGCAGTGAGTCCAGAGAGTGCACTGGCACCACTGGGGATTCAGTGCAGTGAGTCCAGAGAGTGCACTGGCACCTTGGGGATGCAGTGCAGTGACTCCAGAGAGTGCACTGGCACCACTGGGGATGCAGTGCAGTGAGTCCAGAGAGTGCACTGGCACCTTGGGAATGCAGTGCAGTGAGACAAAAGAGTGCACTGGCAACACTAGGGATGCATTGCGGTGAGTCCAGAGAGTGCACTGGCACCACTGGGGATGCAGTGCAGTGAGTCCAGAGAGTGCACTGGCACCAGTGGGGATTCAATGCAGTTAGTCCAGAGAATGCACTGGCAACACTGGGGATGCAGTGCAGTGAGTCCAGAGAGTGCACTGGCACCACTGGGGATGCAGTGCAGTGAGTCCAGAGAGTGCACTGGCACCAGTGGGGATTCAATGCAGTTAGTCCAGAGAATGCACTGGCACCACTGGCGATGCACTGCATTGAGTCCAGAGAGTGCACTGGCACCACTGGGGATGCAGCGCAGTGAGTGCAGAGAGTGCACTGGCACCACTGGGGATGCAGTGCAGTGAGTCCAGAGAGTGCACTGGCACCACTCGCGATGCAGCGCAGTGAGTCCAGAGAGTGCACAGGCGCCACTGGGGATGCACTGCAGTGACTCCAGAGAGTGCACTGGCACCACTGAAGATGCAGTGCAGTGAGTGCAGAGAGTGCACTGGCACCACTGGGGCTGCACTGCAGTGAGTCCAGAGAGTGCACTGGCACCACTGGGGATGCAGTGCAGTGTGTCCAGAGACTGCACTGGCACCATTGGGGATGCACTGCAGTGAGTCCAGAGACTGCACTGGCACCACTGGGGATGCACTGCAGTGACTCCAGAGAGTGCACTGGCACGACTGCGGATGCAGTGCAGTGAATCTAGAGAATGCACTGGCACCACTGAGGATGCACTGCAGTGAGTCCAGAGAGTGCACTGGCACCACTGGGGATGCAGTGCAGTGAATCCAGAGAGTGCACTGGCACCACTGGGGATGCAGTGCAGTGAGTCCATAGAGTGCAATGGCACCACTGGGGATGCAGTGCAGTGAGTCCAGAGAGTGCACTGCCCCCACAGGGGATGCAGTGCAGTGAGTCCAGAGAGTGCACTGGCACCAGTGGCGATGCACTGCAGTGAGTCCAGAGAGTGCACTGGAACCACTGGGGATGCAGTGCAGTGAATCCAGAGAGTGCACTGGCACACTGGGTATGCAGTGCAGTGAGTCCAGAGAGTGCACTGGCACCACTGGGGATGCAGTGCAGTGACTACAGAGAGTGCACTGGCACCACTGGGGATGCACTGCAGTGAGTCCAGAGATTGCACTGGCACGACTGGGGATGCAGTGCAGTGAGTCCAGAGACTGCACTGGCACCATTGGGGATGCACTGCAGTGAGTCCAGAGAGTGCACTGCCACCACTGGGGATGCACTGCAGTGACTCCAGAGAGTGCACTGGCACCACTGCGGATGCAGTGCAGTGAATCCAGAGAGTGCACTGGCACCACTGAGGATGCACTGCAGTGAGTCCAGAGAGTGCACTGGCACCACTGGGGATGCAGTGCAGTGACTCCAGAGAGTGCACTGGCACCACTTCGGATGCACTGCAGTGAGTCCAGAGAGTGCACTGGCACCACTGGGGATGCAGTGCAGTGAGTCCAGAGGGTTCACTGGCACCACTGGGATGCACTGCAGTGAGTCCAGAGAGTGCACTGGCACCACTGGGGATGCAGTGCAGTGAGTCCAGAGAGTGCACTGGCACCACAGGGAATGCAGTGCAGTGAGTCCAGAGAGTGCACTGGCACCACTGGGGATGCACTGCAGTGAGTCCAGAGAGTGCACTGGCACCACTGCGGATGCACTGCAGTGAGTCCAGAGAGTGCACTGGCACCACTGGGGATGCAGTGCAGTGAGTCCAGAGAGTGCACTGGCACCTCTGGGGATGTAGTGCAGTGAGTCCAGAGAGTGCACTGGCACCACTGGGGATGCAGTGCAGTGAGTCCACAGAGTGCAGTGGCACCACAGGGGATGCACTGCAGTGAGTCCAGAGAGTGCACTGGCACCACTGGGGATGCAGTGCAGTGAGTCCAGAGAGTGCACTGGCACCACTCGGGATGCACTGCAGTGAGTCCAGAGAGTGCACTGGCACTCCTCGGAATGCACTGCATTGAGTCCATAGAGTGCACAGGCACCATTGGGGATGCAGTGCAGTGAGTCCAGAGAGTGCACTGGCACCGCTGGGGATGTAGTGCAGTGAGTCCAGAGAGTGCACTGGCACCAGTGGGGATGCAGTGCAGTGAATCCAGAGAGTGCACTGGCACCACTGGGGATGCAGTGCAGTGACTCCAGAGAGTGCACTGGCACCACTGGGGATTCAATGCAGTTAGTCCAGAGAATGCACTGGCACCACTGGGGATGCAGTGCAGTGAGTCCAGAGAGTGCACTGGCACCACTGGGGATGCAGTGCAGTGAGTCCAGAGAGTGCACTGGCACCACTGGGGATGCAGTGCAGTGAGTCCAGAGAGTGCACTGGCAACACTAGGGATGCATTGCATTGAGTCCAGAGAGTGCACTGGCACCACTGGGGATGCACTGCAGTGAGTCCAGAGAGTGCACTGGCACCACTGGGGATGCAGTGCAGTGACTCCAGAGAGTGCACTGGCACCAGTGGGGATTCAATGCAGTTAGTCCAGAGAATGCACTGGCAACACTGGGGATGCAGTGCAGTGAGTCCAGAGAGTGCACTGGCACCACTGGGGATGCAGTGCAGTGAGTCCAGAGAGTGCACTGGCACCAGTGGGGATTCAATGCAGTTAGTCCAGAGAATGCACTGGCACCACTGGCGATACACTGCATTGAGTCCAGAGAGTGCACTGGCACCACTGGGGATGCAGTGCAGTGACTCCAGAGAGTGCACTGGCACCAGTGGGGATGCAGTGCAGTGAATCCAGAGAGTGCACTGGCACCACTGGGAATGCAGTGCAGTGAGTCCAGAGAGTGCACAGGCACCACTGGGGATGCAGTGCAGTGAGTCCAGAGAGTGCACTGGCACCACTGGGGATGCTGTGCAGTGAGTCCAGAGAGTGCACTGGCACCACTGGCGATGCACTGCAGTGAGTCCAGAGAGTGCTCTGTCACCACTGGGGATGCAGCGCAGTGACTCCAGAGAGTGCACTGGCACCACTGGGGATGCAGTGCAGTGAGTCCAGAGAGTGCACTGGAACCACTGGGGATGCAGTGCAGTGAGTCCAGAGAGTGCACTGGCAACACTGGGGATGCAGTGCAGTGAGTCCAGAGAGTGCACTGGCACCACTGGGGATGCAGCGCAGTGAGTCCAGAGAGTGCACTGGCACCACTGGGGATGCAGTGCAGTGAGTCCAGAGAGTGCACTGGCACCACTGGGGATGCAGTGCAGTGAGTCCAGAGAGTGCACTGGCACCACAGGGGATTCACTGCAGTGAGTCCAGAGAGTGCACTGGCACCACTGGGGATGCACTGCAATGACTCCAGAGAGTGCACTGGCACCACTGGGGATGCAGTGCAGTGAGTCCAGAGAGTGCACTGGCACCACTGGGGATGCAGTGCAGTGAGTCCAGAGACTGCACTGGCACCACTGGGGATGCAGTGCAGTGACTCCAGAGAGTGCACTGGCACCACTGGGGATGCAGTGCAGTGAGTCCAGAGAGTGCACTGGCACCTTGGGAATGCAGTGCAGTGAGACGAAAGAGTGCACTGGCAACACTAGGGATGCATTGCGGTGAGTCCAGAGAGTGCACAGGCACTCCTCGGAATGCACTGCATTGAGTCCAGAGAGTGCACAGGCACCACTGGGGATGCACTGCAGTGAGTCCAGAGAGTGCACTGGCACCACTGGGGATGCTGTGCAGTGAGTCCAGAGAGTGCACTGGCACCACTGGGGATGCAGTGCAGTGAGTCCAGAGAGTGCTCTGTCACCACTGGTGATGCAGCGCAGTGAGTCCAGAGAGTGCACTGGCACCACTGGGGATGCAGCGCAGTGAGTGCAGAGAGTGCACTGGCACCTCTGGGGATGCAGTGCAGTGAGTCCAGAGAGTGCACTGGCACCACTGGCGATGCAGTGCAGTGAGTCCAGAGAGTGCACTGGCACCACAGGGGATGCACTGCAGTGAGTCCAGAGAGTGCACTGGCACCACTGGGGATGCACTGCAGTGAGTCCAGAGAGTGCACTGGCACCACTGGGGATGCAGTGCAGTGAGTCCAGAGAGTGCACTGGCACCTTGGGGATGCAGTGCAGTGACTCCAGAGAGTGCACTGGCACCACTGGGGATGCAGTGCAGTGAGTCCAGAGAGTGCACTGGCACCTTGGGAATGCAGTGCAGTGAGACGAAAGAGTGCACTGGGAACACTAGGGATGCATTGCGGTGAGTCCAGAGAGTGCACTGGCACTCCTCGGAATGCACTGCATTGAGTCCAGAGAGTGCACAGGCACCACTGGGGATGCACTGCAGTGAGTCCAGAGAGTGCACTGGCACCACTGGGGATGTTGTGCAGTGAGTCCAGAGAGTGCACTGGCACCACTGGGGGTTCAGTGCAATGAATCCAGAGAGTGCACTGGCACCTCTGGGGATGCAGTGCAGTGAGTCCAGAGAGTGCACTGGCACCACTGGGGATGCAGTGCATTGAGTCCAGAGAGTGCACTGGCACCACTGGGGATGCAGTGCATTGAATCCAGAGAGTATACTGGCACCACTGGGGATGCACTGCAGTGAGTCCAGAGAGTGCACTGGCACCACTGGGGATGCAGTGCAGTGAATCCAGAGAGTGCACTGGCACCACTGGGGATGCACTGCAGTGAGTCCATAGAGTGCAATGGCACCACTGGGGATGCAGTGCAGTGAGCCCATAGAGTGTACTGGCACCACTGGGGATGCAGTGCAGTGAGTCCAGAGAGTGCACAGGCACCACTGGGGATGCACTGCAGTGAGTCCAGAGAGTGCACTGGCACCACTGGGGATGCAGTGCAGTGAGTCCAGAGAGGGCAGTGGCACCACTGGGGATGCACTGCAGTGAGTCCAGAGATTGCACTGGCACGACTGGGGATGCAGTGCAGTGAGTCCAGAGACTGCACTGGCACCATTGGAGATGCACTGCAGTGAGTCCAGAGACTGCACTGGCACCACTGGGGATGCACTGCAGTGACTCCAGAGAGTGCACTGGCACGACTGCGGATGCAGTGCAGTGAATCCAGAGAGTGCACTGGCACCACTGAGGATGCACTGCAGTGAGTCCAGAGAGTGCACTGGCACCACTGGGGATGCACTGCAGTGAGTCCAGAGAGTGCACTAGAACCACTGGGGATGCAGCGCAGTGACTCCAGAGAGTGCACTGGCACCACTTCGGATGCACTGCAGTGAGTCCAGAGAGTGCACTGGCACCACTGGGGATGCAGTGCAGTGAGTCCAGAGGGTTCACTGGCACCACTTGGGATGCAGTGCAGTGAGTCCACAGAGTGCACTGGCACCACTGCGGATGCACTGCAGTGAGTCCAGAGAGTGCACTGGCACCACAGGGAATGCAGTGCAGTGCGTCCATAGAGTGCACTGGCACCAGTGGCGATGCACTGCAGTGAGTCCAGAGAGTGCACTGGCACCACTTGGGATGCAGTGCAGTGAGTCCATAGAGTGCACTGGCACCACTGGGGATGCAGCGCAGTGAGTGCAGAGAGTGCACTGGAACCACTGGGGATGCAGTGCAGTGAGTCCAGAGAGTGCACTGGCAACACTGGGGATGCAGTGCAGTGAGTCCAGAGAGTGCACTGGCACCACTGGGGATGCAGCGCAGTGAGTCCAGAGAGTGCACTGGCACCACTGGGGATGCAGTGCAGTGAGTCCAGAGAGTGCACTGGCACCACTGGGGATGCAGTGCAGTGAGTCCAGAGAGTGCACTGGCACCACAGGGGATTCACTGCAGTGAGTCCAGAGAGTGCACTGGCACCACTGGGGATGCACTGCAATGACTCCAGAGAGTGCACTGGCACCACTGGGGATGCAGTGCAGTGAGTCCAGAGAGTGCACTGGCACCACTGGGGATGCAGTGCAGTGAGTCCAGAGACTGCACTGGCACCACTGGGGATGCAGTGCAGTGACTCCAGAGAGTGCACTGGCACCACTGGGGATGCAGTGCAGTGAGTCCAGAGAGTGCACTGGCACCTTGGGAATGCAGTGCAGTGAGACGAAAGAGTGCACTGGCAACACTAGGGATGCATTGCGGTGAGTCCAGAGAGTGCACAGGCACTCCTCGGAATGCACTGCATTGAGTCCAGAGAGTGCACAGGCACCACTGGGGATGCACTGCAGTGAGTCCAGAGAGTGCACTGGCACCACTGGGGATGCTGTGCAGTGAGTCCAGAGAGTGCACTGGCACCACTGGGGATGCAGTGCAGTGAGTCCAGAGAGTGCTCTGTCACCACTGGTGATGCAGCGCAGTGAGTCCAGAGAGTGCACTGGCACCACTGGGGATGCAGCGCAGTGAGTGCAGAGAGTGCACTGGCACCTCTGGGGATGCAGTGCAGTGAGTCCAGAGAGTGCACTGGCACCACTGGCGATGCAGTGCAGTGAGTCCAGAGAGTGCACTGGCACCACAGGGGATGCACTGCAGTGAGTCCAGAGAGTGCACTGGCACCACTGGGGATGCACTGCAGTGAGTCCAGAGAGTGCACTGGCACCACTGGGGATGCAGTGCAGTGAGTCCAGAGAGTGCACTGGCACCTTGGGGATGCAGTGCAGTGACTCCAGAGAGTGCACTGGCGCCACTGGGGATGCAGTGCAGTGAGTCCAGAGAGTGCACTGGCACCTTGGGAATGCAGTGCAGTGAGACGAAAGAGTGCACTGGGAACACTAGGGATGCATTGCGGTGAGTCCAGAGAGTGCACTGGCACTCCTCGGAATGCACTGCATTGAGTCCAGAGAGTGCACAGGCACCACTGGGGATGCACTGCAGTGAGTCCAGAGAGTGCACTGGCACCACTGGGGATGTTGTGCAGTGAGTCCAGAGAGTGCACTGGCACCACTGGGGGTTCAGTGCAATGAATCCAGAGAGTGCACTGGCACCTCTGGGGATGCAGTGCAGTGAGTCCAGAGAGTGCACTGGCACCACTGGGGATGCAGTGCAGTGAGTCCAGAGAGTGCACTGGCACCACTGGGGATGCAGTGCATTGAATCCAGAGAGTATACTGGCACCACTGGGGATGCACTGCAGTGAGTCCAGAGAGTGCACTGGCACCACTGGGGATGCAGTGCAGTGAATCCAGAGAGTGCACTGGCACCACTGGGGATGCACTGCAGTGAGTCCATAGAGTGCAATGGCACCACTGGGGATGCAGTGCAGTGAGCCCATAGAGTGTACTGGCACCACTGGGGATGCAGTGCAGTGAGTCCAGAGAGTGCACAGGCACCACTGGGGATGCACTGCAGTGAGTCCAGAGAGTGCACTGGCACCACTGGGGATGCAGTGCAGTGAGTCCAGAGAGGGCAGTGGCACCACTGGGGATGCACTGCAGTGAGTCCAGAGATTGCACTGGCACGACTGGGGATGCAGTGCAGTGAGTCCAGAGACTGCACTGGCACCATTGGAGATGCACTGCAGTGAGTCCAGAGACTGCACTGGCACCACTGGGGATGCACTGCAGTGACTCCAGAGAGTGCACTGGCACGACTGCGGATGCAGTGCAGTGAATCCAGAGAGTGCACTGGCACCACTGAGGATGCACTGCAGTGAGTCCAGAGAGTGCACTGGCACCACTGGGGATGCACTGCAGTGAGTCCAGAGAGTGCACTAGAACCACTGGGGATGCAGCGCAGTGACTCCAGAGAGTGCACTGGCACCACTTCGGATGCACTGCAGTGAGTCCAGAGAGTGCACTGGCACCACTGGGGATGCAGTGCAGTGAGTCCAGAGGGTTCACTGGCACCACTTGGGATGCAGTGCAGTGAGTCCACAGAGTGCACTGGCACCACTGCGGATGCACTGCAGTGAGTCCAGAGAGTGCACTGGCACCACAGGGAATGCAGTGCAGTGCGTCCATAGAGTGCACTGGCACCAGTGGCGATGCACTGCAGTGAGTCCAGAGAGTGCACTGGCACCACTTGGGATGCAGTGCAGTGAGTCCATAGAGTGCACTGGCACCACTGGGGATGCAGCGCAGTGAGTGCAGAGAGTGCACTGGCACCACTGGGGATGCAGTGCAGTGAGTCCAGAGAGTGCAGTGGCACCACTGGCGATGCAGTGCA
Organism: Anser cygnoides; assembly: GCF_040182565.1. Taxonomy (NCBI): domain Eukaryota; kingdom Metazoa; phylum Chordata; class Aves; order Anseriformes; family Anatidae; genus Anser; species Anser cygnoides. Next base: position 2,544,564 of record NC_089911.1, read on the forward strand.
GTGAGTCCAGAGAGTGCACTGGCACCACAGGGGATGCACTGCAGTGAGTCCAGAGAGTGCACTGGCACGACTGGGGATGCACTGCAATGAATCCAGAGAGTGCACTGGCACCACTGGGGATGCAGTGCAGTGAGTCCAGAGAGTGCACTGGCACCACTGGGGATGCAGTGCAGTGAGTCCAGAGAGTGCACTGGCACCTTGGGGATGCAGTGCAGTGACTCCAGAGAGTGCACTGGCACCACTGGGGATGCAGTGCAGTGAGTCCAGAGAGTGCACTGGCACCTTGGGAATGCAGTGCAGTGAGACAAAAGAGTGCACTGGCAACACTAGGGATGCATTGCGGTGAGTCCAGAGAGTGCACTGGCACCACTGGGGATGCAGTGCAGTGAGTCCAGAGAGTGCACTGGCACCAGTGGGGATTCAATGCAGTTAGTCCAGAGAATGCACTGGCAACACTGGGGATGCAGTGCAGTGAGTCCAGAGAGTGCACTGGCACCACTGGGGATGCAGTGCAGTGAGTCCAGAGAGTGCACTGGCACCAGTGGGGATTCAATGCAGTTAGTCCAGAGAATGCACTGGCACCACTGGCGATGCACTGCATTGAGTCCAGAGAGTGCACTGGCACCACTGGGGATGCAGCGCAGTGAGTCCAGAGAGTGCACTGGCAGCACTGGGAATGCAGTGCAGTGAGTCCAGAGAGTGCACTGGCACCACAGGGGATGCACTGCAGTGAGTCCAGAGAGTGCACTGCCACCACAGGGGATGCACTGCAGTGACTCCAGAGAGTGCACTGGCACCACTGGGATGCAGTGCAGTGAGTCCAGAGAGTGCACTGGCACCACTGGGGATGCAGTGCAGTGAGTCCAGAGAGTGCACTGGCACCACTGGGGATGCAGTGCAGTGAGTCCAGAGAGTGCACTGGCAACACTGGGGATGCAGTGCATTGAATCCAGAGAGTGCACTGGCACCACTGGGGATGCAGTGCAGTGAGTCCAGAGAGTGCACTGGCACCACTGGGGATTCAGTGCAATGAATCCAGAGAGTGCACTGGCACCTCTGGGGATGCAGTGCAGTGAGTCCAGAGAGTGCACTGGCACCACTGGTGATGCAGTGCAGTGAGTCCAGAGAGTGCACTGGCACCACTGGGGATGCAGTGCATTGAATCCAGAGAGTGCACTGGCACCACTGGGGATGCACTGCAGTGAGTCCAGAGAGTGCACTGGCACCACTGCGGATGCAGTGCAGTGAATCCAGAGAGTGCACTGGCACCACTGGGGATGCACTGCAGTGAGTCCATAGAGTGCAATGGCACCTCAGGGTGGTGCCAGTGAACCCTCTGGTTCATCCCCAGTGGTGCCAGTGAACCCTCTGGACTCACTGCACTGCATCCCCAGTGGTGCCAGTGCACTCTCTGGACTCACTGCAGTGCATCCGAAGTGGTGCCAGTGCACTCTCTGGACTCAATGCACTGCATTCCCAGTGTTGCCAGTGCATTCTCTGGACTAACTGCATTGAATCCCCAGTGGTGCCAGTGCACTCTCTGGACTCAATGCACTGCATTCCCAAGGTGCCAGTGCACTCTCTGGACTCACTGCACTGCATCCCCAATGGTGCCTGTGCACTCTCTGGACTCACTGCAGTGCATTCCGAGGAGTGCCAGTGCACTCTCTGGACTCACTGCAATGCATCCCTAGTGGTGCCAGTGCACTCCCTGGACTCACTGCACTGCATCCCCAGTGTTGCCAGTGCATTCTCTGGACTAACTGCATTGAATCCCAAGTGGTGCCAGTGCACTCTCTGGACTCACTGCACTGCATCCCCAGTGGTGCCAGTGCACTCTCTGGACTCACTGCACTGCATCCCCAAGGTGCCAGTGCACTCTCTGGACTCAATGCAGTGCATTCCCAAGGTGCCAGTGCACTCTCTGGACTCACTGCAGTGCATCCCCAGTGGTGCCAGTGCACTCTCTGGACTCACTGCACTGCATCCCCAGTGGTGCCAGTGCACTCTCTGGACTCACTGCAGTGCATCACCTGTGGTGCCAGTGCACTCTGTGGACTCACTGCACTGCATCCCCAGTGGTGCCAGTGCACTCTCTGGACTCACTGCACTGCATCCCCAGAGGTGCCAGTGCACTCTATGGACTCACTGCACTGCATCCCCAGTGGTGCCAGTGCACTCTCTGGACTCAGTGCAGTGCATCCCCAGTGGTGCCAGTGAACCCTCTGGACTCACTGCACTGCATCCCCAGTGGTGCCAGTGCACTCTCTGGACTCACTGCAGTGCATCCGAAGTGGTGCCAGTGCACTCTCTGGATTCACTGCACTGCATCCGCAGTGGAGCCAGTGCACTCTCTGGAGTCACTGCAGTGCATCACCAGTGGTGCCAGTGCAGTCTCTGGACTCACTGAAGTGCATCCCCAATGGTGCCAGTGCAGTCTCTGGACTCACTGCACTGCATCCCCAGTCGTGCCAGTGCAATCTCTGGACTCACTGCAGTGCATCCCCAGTGGTGCCACTGCCCTCTCTGGACTCACTGCACTGCATCCCCAGTGGTGCCAGTGCACTCTCTGGACTCACTGCACTGCATCCCCAGTGTGCCAGTGCACTCTCTGGATTCACTGCAGTGCATCCCCAGTGGTTCCAGTGCACTCTCTGGACTCACTGCAGTGCATCGCCACTGGTGCCAGTGCACTCTCTGGACTCACTGCAATGCATCCCCTGTGGTGGCAGTGCACTCTCTGGACTCACTGCACTGCATCCCCAGTGGTGCCATTGCACTCTATGGACTCACTGCAGTGCATCCCCAGTGGTGCCAGTGCACTCTCTGGATTCACTGCACTGCATCCCCAGTGGTGCCAGTGCACTCTCTGGACTCACTGCAGTGCATCCTCAGTGGTGCCAGTGCACTCTCTGGATTCACTGCACTGCATCCCCAGTGGTGCCAGTGCACTCTCTGGACTCACTGCAGTGCATCCCCAGTGGTGCCAGTGCACTCTCTGGACTCACTGCAGTGCATCCCCAATGGTGCCAGTGCAGTCTCTGGACTCACTGCACTGCATCCCCAGTCGTGCCAGTGCAATCTCTGGACTCACTACAGTGCATCCCCAGTGGTGCCACTGCCCTCTCTGGACTCACTGCACTGCATCCCCAGTGGTGCCAGTGCACTCTCTGGAGTCACTGCACTGCATCCCCAGTGGTGCCAGTGCACTCTCTGGACTCACTGCACTGCATACCCAGTGGTGCCAGTGCACTCTCTGGAGTCACTGCAGTGCATCCTCAGTGGTGCCAGTGCACTCTCTGGACTCACTGCAGTGAATCCCCTGTGGTGCCAGTGCACTCTCTGGACTCACTGCAGTGCATCCCCAGTGGTGCCAGTGCACTCTCTGGACTCAATGCACTGCATTCCCAGTGTTGCCAGTGCATTCTCTGGACTAACTGCATTGAATCCCCAGTGGTGCCAGTGCACTCTCTGGACTCACTGCAGTGCATCCCCAGTGGTGCCAGTGCACTCTCTGGATTCACTGCACTGCATCCCCACTGGTGCCAGTGCACTCTCTGGACTCACTGCACTGCATCCCCAGTGGTGCCAGTGCACTCTCTGGACTCACTGCAGTGCATCCCCAGTGGTGCCAGTGCACTCTCTGGATTCACTGCACTGCATCCCCAGTGGTGCCAGTGCACTCTCTGGGCTCACTGCACTGCATGCCCAGTGGTGCCAGTGCACTCTCTGGATTCACTGCACTGCATCCCCAGTGGTGCCAGTGCACTCACTGGACTCACTGCACTGCATCCCCAGTGGTGCCAGTGCACTCTCTGGATTCATTGCACTGCATCCCCAGTGGTGCCAGTGCACTCTCTGGACTCACTGCAGTGCATCGCCAGTGGTGCCAGTGCACTCTCTGGACTCAATGCAATGCATCCCTAGTGTTGCCAGTGCACTCTCTGGACTCACTGCACTGCATCCCCAGTGGTGCCAGTGCACTCTCTGGAGTCACTGCAGTGCATTCCCAGTGGTGCCAGTGCACTCTCTGGACTCACTGCACTGCATCCCCAGTGGTGCCAGTGTGCTCTCTGGACTCACTGCACTGCATCCCCAGTGGTGCCAGTGCACTCTCTGGACTCACTGCACTGCATCCCCAGTGGTGCCAGTGCACTCTGTGGACTCACTGCACTGCATCCCAAGTGGTGCCAGTGAACCCTCTGGACTCACTGCACTGCATCCCCAGTGGTGCCAGTGCACTCTCTGGACTCACTGCAGTGCATCCGAAGTGGTGCCAGTGCACTCTCTGGAGTGACTGCGCTGCATCCCCAGTGGTGCTAGTGCACTCTCTGGACTCACTGCAGTGCATCCTCAGTGGTGCCAGTGCACTCTCTGGATTCACTGCACTGCATCCGCAGTCATGCCAGTGCACTCTCTGGAGTCACTGTAGTGCATCCCCAGTGGTGCCAGTGCAGTCTCTGGACTCACTGCAGTGCATCTCCAATGGTGCCAGTGCAGTCTCTGGACTCACTGCACTGCATCCCCAGTCGTGCCAGTGCAATCTCTGGACTCACTGCAGTGCATCCCCAGTGGTGCCACTGCCCTCTCTGGACTCACTGCACTGCATCCCCAGTGGTGCCAGTGCACTCTCTGGACTCACTGCACTGCATCCCCAGTGGTGCCTGTGCACTCTCTGGACTCACTGCACTGCATCCCCAGTGGTGCCAGTACACTCTATGGGCTCACTGCACTGCATCCCCTGAGGTGCCATTGCACTCTATGGACTCACTGCAGTGCATCCCCAGTGGTGCCAGTGCACTCTCTGGAGTCACTGCACTGCATCCCCAGTGGTGCCTGTGCACTCTCTGGACTCACTGCGCTGCATCGCGAGTGGTGCCAGTGCACTCTCTGGACTCACTGCACTGCATCCCCAGTGGTGCCAGTGCACTCTCTGGATTCAATGCACTGCATCCCCAGTGGTGCCAGTGCACTCTCTGGACTCACTGCAGTGCATCCCCAGTGGTGCCAGTGCACTCTCTGTACTCACTGCACTGCATCCCCAGAGGTGCCAGTGCACTCTCTGGATTCATTGCACTGCATCCCCAGTGGTGCCAGTGCACTCTCTGGATTCATTGCACTGAATCCCCACTGGTGCCAGTGCACTCTCTGGACTCACTGCACTGCATCCCCAGTGGTGCCAGTGCACTCTCTGGACTCACTGCACTGCATCCCCAGTGGTGCCAGTGCACTCTCTGGACTCACTGCACTACATCCCCAGTGGTGCCAGTGCACTCTATGGGCTCACTGCACTGCATCCCCTGTGGTGCCAGTGCACTCTCTGGACTCACTGCAGTGCATCCCCAGTGGTACCAGTGCACTCTCTGGACTCACTGCAGTGCATCCCCAGTGGTGCCAGTGCACTCTCTGGACTCACTGCACTGCATCCCCAGTGGTGCCAGTGCACTCTCTGGACTCAATGCACTGCATCCCCAGTGGTGCCAGTGCACTCTCTGGACTCACTGCACTGCATCCCAGTGGTGCCAGTGCACTCTCTGTAGTCACTGCAGTGCATTCCCAGTGGTGCCAGTGCACTCTCTGGACTCACTGCACTGCATCCCCAGTGGTGCCAGTGCACTCTCTGGACTCACTGCATTGTATCCCCAGGGGTGCCAGTGCACTCTCTGGAGTCACTGCAGTGCATCCCCAGTGGTGCCAGTGCACTCTGTGGACTCACTGCACTGCATCCCCAAGGTGCCTGTGCACTCTCTGGACTCACTGCACTGCATCCCCAGTGGTGCCAGTGCACTCTCTGGAGTCACTGCAGTGCATTCCCAGTGGTGCCAGTGCACTCTCTGGACTCACTGCACTGCATCCCCAGTGGTGCCAGTGCACTCTCTGGACTCACTGCTCTGCATCCCCAGTGGTGCCAGTGCACTCTCTGGATTCACTGCACTGCATCCCCAGTGGTGCCAGTGCACTCTCTGGACTCACTGCAGTGCATCCCCAGTGGTGCCAGTGCATTCTCTGGACTCACTGCAGTGCATCCCCAGTGGTGCCAGTGCACTCTCTGGACTCACTGCACTGCATCCCCAGTGGTGCCAGTGCACTCTCTGGATTCACTGCACTGCATCCCCAGTGGTGCCAGTGCACTCTCTGGACTCACTGCACTGCATCCCCAGTGGTGCCAGTGCACTCTCTGGAGTCACTGCAGTGCATCCCCAAGGTGCCAGTACACTCTCTGGACTCACTGCAGTGCATCCCCAGTGGTGCCAGTGCACTCTCTGGATTCACTGCACTGCTTCCCCAGTGGTGCCAGTGCACTCTCTGGACTCACTGCACTGCATCCCCAGTGGTGCCAGTGCACTCTCTGGACTCACTGCGCTGCATCCCCAGTGGTGCCAGTGCACTCTCTGGACTCACTGCACTGCATCCCCAATGGTGCCAGTGCACTCTATGGACTCACTGCGCTGCATCCCCAGTGGTGCCAGTGTACTCTCTGGACTCAATGCACTGCATCCCCAGTGGTGCCAGTGCAGTCTCTGGACTCACTGCACTGCATCCCCAATGGTGCCAGTGCACTCTCTGGACTCACTGCAGTGCATCCCCAGTGGTGCCAGTGCCCTCTCTGGACTCACTGCACTGCATCCCCAGTGGTGCCAGTGCACTCTCTGGACTCACTGCAGTGCATCCTCAGTGGTGCCAGTGCACTCTCTGGATTCACTGCACTGCATCCGCAGTCGTGCCAGTGCACTCTCTGGAGTCACTGCAGTGCATCCCCAGTGGTGCCAGTGCAGTCTCTGGACTCACTGCAGTGCATCTCCAATGGTGCCAGTGCAGTCTCTGGACTCACTGCACTGCATCCCCAGTCGTGCCAGTGCAATCTCTGGACTCACTGCAGTGCATCCCCAGTGGTGCCACTGCCCTCTCTGGACTCAATGCACTGCATCCCCAGTGGTGCCAGTGCACTCTCTGGACTCACTGCACTGCATCCCAGTGGTGCCAGTGCACTCTCTGTAGTCACTGCAGTGCATCCCCTGTGGTGGCAGTGCACTCTCTGGACTCACTGCAGTGCATCCCCAGTGGTGCCAGTGCACTCTCTGGACTCACTGCATTGTATCCCCAGGGGTGCCAGTGCACTCTCTGGAGTCACTGCAGTGCATCCCCAGTGGTGCCAGTGCACTCTGTGGACTCACTGCACTGCATCCCCAAGGTGCCTGTGCACTCTCTGGACTCACTGCACTGCATCCCCAGTGGTGCCAGTGCACTCTCTGTAGTCACTGCAGTGCATTCCCAGTGGTGCCAGTGCACTCTCTGGACTCACTGCACTGCATCCCCAGTGGTGCCAGTGCACTCTCTGGACTCACTGCACTGCATCCCCAGTGGTGCCAGTGCACTCTCTGGATTCACTGCACTGCATCCCCAGTGGTGCCAGTGCACTCTCTGGACTCACTGCAGTGCATCCCCAGTGGTGCCAGTGCACTCTCTGGATTCACTGCACTGCATCCCCAGTGGTGCCAGTGCACTCTCTGGAATCAATGCAGTGCATTTGCAGAGTTGCCAGTGCATTCTCTGGACTCACTGCAGTGCATCCCCAGTGGTGCCAGTGCACTCTCTGGACTCACTGCACTGCATCCCCAGTGGTGCCAGTGCACTCTCTGGATTCACTGCACTGCATCCCCAGTGGTGCCAGTGCACTCTCTGGACTCACTGCACTGCATCCCCAGTGGTGCCAGTGCACTCTCTGGATTCACTGCAGTTCATCCCCAGTGGTGCCAGTGCACTCTCTGGACTCACTGCAGTGCATCCCCAGTGGTGCCAGTGCACTCTCTGGACTCACTGCAGTGCATCCCCAGTGGTGCCAGTGCCCTCTCTGGACTCACTGCACTGCATCCCCAGTGGTGCCAGTGCACTCTCTGGACTCACTGCACTGCATCCCCAGTGTGCCAGTGCACTCTCTGGATTCACTGCAGTGCATCCCCAGTGGTTCCAGTGCACTCTCTGGACTCACTGCAGTGCATCCCTAATGTTGCCAGTGTACTCTCTGGACTCACTGTAATGCATCCCCAGTGGTGCCAGTGCACTCTCTGGACTCACTGCACTGCATCCCCAGTGGTGCCAGTGCACTCTCTGGACTCACTGCACTGCATCCCCACTGGTGCCTGTGCACTCTCTGGATTCACTGCACTGCATCCCCAGTGGTGCCAGTGCACTCTCTGGAGTCACTGCAGTGCATCCCCAAGGTGCCAGTACACTCTCTGGACTCACTGCAGTGCATCCCCAGTGGTGCCAGTGCACTCTCTGGATTCACTGCACTGCATCCCCAGTGGTGCCAGTGCACTCTCTGGACTCACTGCGCTGCATCCCCAGTGGTGCCAGTGCACTCTCTGGACTCACTGCGC